>NC_088876.1:23345050-23494455 GCF_032884065.1 Artemia franciscana | reverse complement strand
AGTTTCATCCCGATCCCTCCAATCTAAGCGTTTTCTATGATTTTAGGTTCCCCACCCCAAACTTCCCCCAAAGTCACCAGATCCGATCAGGATTTAAAATAATTGCTTTGAGACACGATATCCTTCTAAATATCAAATTTCATTGAGATCCGATCACCCGTATGTAAGTTAAAAATACCTCATTTTTTCTAATTTATCAGAATTTACCCTCCCCCAACTACCTCAAAGAGAGCGGATCCGTTCCGTTTATGTCAATCATGTATCCAGGACTTGTGCTTATTTTTCCCACCAAGTTTCATCCCGATCCCTCCACTCTAAGTGTTTTCCAAGTTTTAGGTTTCCCCCCCCCCAACTCCCCCCCCCCCCAATGTCACCAGATCCGGTCAGGTTTAAAATTAGAGCTTTGAACCACGATATGATTCTAAATATCAAATTTCATTGAGATCCGATCACTCGTTCGTAAGTTAAAAATACCTCATTTTTTCTAATTTTTTTAGAAATACCCCCCCCCCAACTACCACAAAGAAAGCGGATCCATTCCGTTTATGTCAATCATGTATCCAGGACTTGTGTTTATTTTTCCCACCAAGTTTCATCCCGATCCCTCCACTCTAAGTATTTTCCAAGTATTTCATTAAGATCCCATCACCCGCTCATAAGTTAAAAATACTTCATTTTTTCAATTTTTACGAATTAACCGCCCCCCCAGATGGTCAAATTGGGAAAACAACTATTTCTAATTTAAACTGGTCATGTCCCTGATACGCTTGCCAGGTTTCATCGTCCTAGATTACCTGGAAGTGCCTAAAGTAGCAAAACCGGGACCGACAGACAGACAGACAGAATTAGCGATTGCTATATGTCACTTGGTTAATACCAAATGCCATAAACATTCGATCAAATGCCAAGGGTTGTCTTTGCTTTCCTAAGGGGCAAAGTTCTATAAATTGAACTATTAAGGGTGGCTCTATCTAGCTATGGAATTTAGACAAATCTTATTATGAATAGGTTCGGTGTTACGTAAATGTATGTGCTAGCAATATATCCCATTGTGAACGAGCTTTAAAGCCATTGAACAAAATGTTTTCCAAGGTTTTAGAAGGCGGAAACAGTTCTCTTTTTCTAAACGAATAAAATGTTCTAATTAGTTGTTCCTTTCTGTTTATCTAATGAAAAGGCATGTGCTTTTGCATATACTGTTTTTTGTCGCTTAGAAATGAAAAAAAGAATCAACCGGCATAAAGTAAATGTTGTTAAGTTATATATCATAAAAAAAATCGGAAAAAATACTTCAGATACAGTTCAATATTTTCATTTCTACTGAGAGAGCTTAGGAAACTTGAGTAACTTGACTAGAGTGAAAATAAACACAAGTTTGTTGCTAAGCATTTCTGGGCAAACATATTTCATCAAAACCATTAAAGAAACTGATTTTGTAAGCTTCAGCTAGCGGACATAACTTTTTCCCTTAATGGATTAGATATTTTTCAAGCATTTGCTCATTTTGGCTTGCGAAATGAAAAGGTTACATGTGTTGGGTGAAATGCCTTATCGGGACGATACAAATTGTCAAACTAAAGATATACTTTAAGCAGGGGCGGTTCCGGTATCTCTTCCACCCCGGGGCAAAACCTTGGTTAGCACCCCCTCCCCGTCCCCAAATAAATTTCAGATTTTCAAATTCTATTAACGAAATGGTCGATTTATTTAAAGCTGACTTTTCCTATTTTAGGCTCTGCAAAATTATACCGTCCCAACTGATTGATTCTAAATCTTCGCGTTCTAAGCCAATTAACGCTGAATCGTTTAGTCGCTCTTGGCCCACAGTCGATCTGAGGTACGTTAATAGATTTCTCGATCAATCTCCACAATGCACCCCCAGCACTTCCTGGCTGAAAGACCACAACAGAGATCAGCACCGTCGGTTTGGACATTAAGAGTCTAGTACCGTCCTGCTTACCAAGTTCAAGTTCATATTTGATTCATTGGTTTAGGAGCATTATTGCCTACGTCGTGACTCGGCCAAAAACTCAGCATTAAATGTGTTAAAAACTCAGCATTGATTGTGCATTAACCATAATACACAATCAATTCTAACACGTGTGCAGGTTTCTTTAAGGAAATGAGTCATAGTTGAATTTTTGTTTTCCCCCTCTCTCTCTCTCTCTCTCTCTCTCTCTCTCTCTCTCTCTCTCTCTCTCTATATATATATATATATATATATATATATATATATATATATATATATATATATATATATATATATATATATATATATATAGCATATAGCATTAAAAGTTTTCTCGAATGGTTCAGATGATTTACGTATATTTTTAGAGACAGTAAAACCTAGATTTAAACATTGAAAATGAAGTAGAGCACAAGCCAAAGAGTAAAAATTTTACATCTGGATTTTATGTCACTCGATTAATAAAATAATGCCCATGTTTGTCAACACAGATATTTCAGAGAATCTCGCGTTAGATCAGAAATACCAGCTTGAATAGACTTGCAACAACGCTTGGTAGCATGAACACATTTAATGCTTTCAGCCAGAATTTCAACTAAGTCAAAATGGCTTCAAGAAATTTGCTGCAAATTATTTTTATTGTGACTATTTAGAATTAATCCCCACTTATAAAGATTATTTTTGAGATTATTCAAAATTATGAGTAAGTCAGGTCCGTTCATGCTGAAACTTCAATAATATAAAAAACCGGACTTGCTGACACTTGCTAGTTTTAACAGCAGTGTCTAGCACGTTCCTGTCTAGCTCTCTTAGCACGTTCCTGCATCGGGAGTGGAAATGCATATTGGTTGCAACATGAAGACTGGATACTCCTTGTCCATGACCTAGGTGCCTTTGGAGGTAGAGGAGGATACAGGGTTTAGGGTAGGGGTCAACATGCTAAATTTCACCTTAGTGTTGTTCACTAAGGTTAAGTTCTCAGTCAACTAAGTGCTGCCATGATCACGTCTTTTGGAACCAGTATAATATTGAATTGACTTAGAATACTTAGGGTGCCTTCCAGGAAGTCATTTATCAATAATGATTACTACTTATTTTAAATTACTTTTATTCTAAAACGATGATACTTGTATTCCAAAACTTTTTATAAATGTGGTTAACATCGCAGTCCCTCTCCACTTACTATAATTAGAATGGAATAAATTCTGTTGTTTTCTTTTGTTTTAAGAAAGAAAATAATAAAATGATTAATTTCGATCTGTGGTAAGAGTAATTACCAACTCTCTCTCCGTTCACACCAAAATATTAAATCCATTAGCGATAATGGCACACCCTTAGCGCTTTTAATTTCATTTATTAAAGTTCTCATTTTGATACTTTTCCGTCTTCCTGATTGGCGCCCATTTTGAATTCTAAAAATATGAATATTACGTGACACAGCTCCCATCAAAATTGTCGCTTGTGCATCGTATTTTGGAATATGAATAACTGTAGCTAAGGCGAGCTCAAACTTTATTTTCAAATGTTATAACAATACTAGAGTTAATAAAAATAAAAAAGTAAATGACGGGATCCCTGTCCCAACCCAAATAATGGAGGAAACCAGGACAGGAACCCCCACCTTAGAGTTAATAATACTTAACTAATACTATCTTAAAGATAAATAGACAAACAAATAGCAATAGACGAATAAATATACAAATTTGTAACCCAGGTTTATTAATCAAGCTGACTGGACTTACATTAAGATGTTCTTGAGTTTTTGTCTTCATTTCTTCATCACCTTGCCTTAAATGTTCATAAATAACTGAGTCAGCTCCTTTGCAATACAGACGAATCTTTCCATTGCGCCGCAATATCACGGACATTCTTTTCCTTACATTGTTGAAATCCAATATACAGAGAAGCTCATATACCTCTGTTTCACCATGGGCCTATGAATTGAAATACCACATTATAGCTTTAAAACGGTAAAGAGTCACTTTCTGAACAAACTTTCTTTCAGGACATTTCCAGGATTGAAAAGTTTAGCTGATTCCAGGAAGTTTCTTTCATCCGTAGCACAGCCTAGGTGCATATACAGTCATGTAAGTTCGTATCTTCTCTACTCTATCGAAGAGTCATGTGACACATCATTTGTCACACATTTTCCTTTGGCTATTCCTCCGCATTGGCACAATGATGAATTTACAGCAATGACTGGTCATACATGTGATGGACATGCACGAAAATCAATAGCTCAGCTGACCAAATCTGTTCGGGGCACTGTGATGTGACCCATTTCTGAAACAAACGTGCATGACTGTATATATATCTAGGTTGTGATCTGTAGCCCTAGGTTGTGATCAATGATACTTAGGTTGTGATCTGTAGTCTTAGGTTGTGACCTGTGATACCTAGGTTGTGATCTGTAGCTACTACTTTCGTTAAAATATCACAGAAAAGTATCCAGAAACTAATCATTTACCCTGGTATGTTGTGTATGGACATAGGATGTTCATTAACAGCATACATTTTTGAATAATAAGCTATTATGAGGATTCGTGTTTTCATTTCTTTCATTTTTGAACATACAGAGTAGCTCGATTCATCTCTCTCACGCCTAAAAGGAAGTATCACGCATATTCACACTTCTGAGATAGTTACCAAAGACAATTTACTAAGCTGTTCTCAAACGGAAGGTCAATAAAGTAATGTATATTCAAATAAACTAAGATCCTTCCTTAGAAAACAGCTTATTAAGTGGTTTTTGGTAGGGGTATTAGGTACGAAAATGCCTGATAATACCTTTATGTGTGAGAATGAAGTGAACAAAAATAGTACAACTATTTTCAAAAACAAACTAACCATCTGAACTTTCTTTCATTATAGCCGTAGAGTGTGGTATAATATAATATACAGTAAACACTATGTATAATTATGTAGCAAGGGCTATAGGTGATTACAGCAGATCCTCTCCGCTGTTTAAATTTATTGACTATGAAATAAGTCACAAGAAAGCTAGGTTTACTCTCTTGCCTCTGATGCATCTATACTGCGGTCTAAGAAAGCCTTTTTTATGGCATTAGAAAGCCTTAATTTATTCTTTGTTGTCTTTCTCATACACTGTTATGAGTATTCCCGTTAATTTTTTTTTTATTTTTAGAAGGACACTAGGTTAGAAAGAAAATTACCTGTAAAATTACCTTTGAGATTAGGATCAATAAAAATGGTAACACCCGATTGTTTCATGGGCTTCAGCATTCGATTCAGTGGGGTAAAACCAATAGACAGAAATTTTAGACTAAAAACCGCAAAGAACTGCGTTATGAAATGGCTTATATGGTATAAAGGGTTTGTAATTTCTTACAGCATTTGTCAAAATTGTGTTTCAATTTCGTTTTTATCGCTTTTTATTCTTGAGGTTTTACAGTTAGACAACACGCACTACATAACTACAAAACGTTTGGATGTATTTACCCATTTATCTCATATAATTTCGTAATATGGGCGCCACTGAAATATGCCAATACACGCCGTCCCGGAAGAGCAAAAATATCCAAACGGGCGCATTCCTACAAAATTCTGATAAAATGTTAGTCTTTTAGGTAAAAACTTTGCCTTTTCAAACCTTTTCTACGTCCCCTCCCCCGGAAGATTTTTAAAAGCTTTCAATAAAGCTTACAGAAATTAAGCTTAAAATCTGTGTTTAAGTTAGTCATTGAAGGACCCGCAACAGGGTCTTAGCAATAAGTATTTTAAGAGATTAGAGCCCCAGATCTAGTTCAGTGCTGAGGTAAATTAATGTGTATACTGGATTTAACACAAGTTATTTAATATTTTCAAAGACTGAAACAATTAAGAAAAAAACAATTCATAAGATTAACTGGACGTTGTGTATATAAAAATATCAGCTTTTGCGTATCAAAACCTTTTAAAATGTCAAAACTTTGATACAGAACCAAATAATGCTAGTTAGTGAAGTTTGAAAAAACCTCTGATTGCGTTCGAACTCTGAGCTACGGTAGTTGACTATCGTTGACTTGACTATAATCAAGTCAATTACAGTAATTATTGTAGTTTTTATAAGTTCAAACATCAAAAGTTTCATTCTTTGTCAGTAATACCCCATTCACAAATATCGAGATTTAGTTAGCACTAATTTAAATCAATCAGAATATTTCATACAATTTTTCAGCCAATCAGAAAGTTCTATAAAAAAAAATCTGATTGTTTCAAATTCATGCTAGCTGAATTTCTGCACGTAAAATCTCATTGTGAACGAACAATTAAGGCAATTGTCATGTGCAATTTTCAGGAAATCCACAGTAGAGGAACTGCGAAAACGAAAGTTTTCATTAGATTTTTGCTGCCATTTTGAAGGAAATTGGCATTTTATTGAATTTTTTCGATATAAATTTGGTTGCGAAGACATATGCAAAAGGTCGTCCTCGAGGCAGCTATGAAGTACTAAAATCATATCAAAATAGTAGTGGATGTAGACAAGGAAAAAGGAAATATTGACGTCATAATTACCAAGATCTCGATTTCACACAATAAATCCATTCGCTTTACCAGCTGAAAACCACAAGACACAATTTCCTGGCAAAAATGTCTAAAATAGGCTAAAACAAGAAAAAAAAAATCAGTGAAAATATTTCAACACACCCAGTCGTAACACATGAACAAAATCCCATAAAAACATCCGCTGATGTACGATGGCGTAACCTTACGACCCTTTACTTAGAGATGATTTTCCAATAAGAAATAACAAGAAGGCGGTTACGAGCTACTAAGACCTTGCTGGAATAATAGAAGCCGTTAGACGGATGATTTTGTGCAAGATAACACAACACATGAGGAATAAATAAAACACTATCTCACCTGAATCGTAATAGTGTCTGGTGTGCGAGCCTTAAATACAAAGCCAAAATTTCGTGCAGCGGCAACAAGAGCATTTTCGTCAGGTGACTGTGCCTGATATTCTAAGCAACCTAAATAGAAAAAGAATATATAAGGAACAATTCATCAATTAGTCATCATTTTATCGTGATTTTATCAAAAGAGACTTGGAGTTCCATTTTAGGAAACAAAATCACAAAAGAAAAAGGTCATTGCGTAGCTGTTATATAATCAAATGGAACATTTTTATCTTAATACTAAGATTTTGGGATAAGCATCAAGTCACCTCCCCCTCTTCCCACTACGAGGAACTAGTTTTAGAGGTGTCTTAATTCATTGAAGAGCTCTTGAGTTCCACTAAAAAATATAATAATCGAAAAGTCACAAAAAGAAAAGATCATGGTGTAGTCATTATGTGGTCAATAGAACAAAATGATCTAAAATCGTAATAGACTGAGTTAAGGTCAAGCCCTATTCCCTCTTCCGTCAAGCGTATGAAGCAAATATCAGAAGGATCTGAATTAATCAGAAGAGACCTGGCGTGCTATTACAGTAAAAGCTTTTATAAGTTCAAGGTTATCTAAGGAAATGATCAAAGAAGGACAAGGTCATCGTATTACCCTAGTTAACAAGATAGAACACACGTATCTAGAATACTAATTTTTTTTTATTCAAGTTCGAGCCATCCCCCCCCCCCCATTTATGAAACTAAAAAAAGGGTCTGGATTTAGAGAAAAAGGAGCAATAAATGGCTGAATTTAAAGAAAGAGCTCTGTTATAACAAAAGGTCAAAAAGGAAAGGGTTATCGTGTAATTACTACACGATTAAATGGAATATTTTGATCTAAATACTAATTTTTGGGCAAGGATCAGTACCCCTCCTCTCCCAAACACATAGAAATAGTTTATGAGAGGTCTGAATTTACCGAAAGAGACCTAAAATCCATTACAGGGAAAGGACATAAAAGGAAAAGGTCATCGTCTAGTCAATTTACGATCAAATGGAACATATTGATCTTAAATGCCAGTCCTTCAGGGAGTAGTTAAAATTCCCCCTCCCAAAGTGTAAAATTAATTGAAGAGTTTAAATATATCGAAAACGACCTAGAATTGTTTTTTATAATTAAAGGTCATCTTGTAGCTATTATGTATCAAATGAACATTTTATAGAGTCAGACATGTATCCCCATCAAGGATGTACAAATCGGAGGCAGGCTAGCCCCCGCTCCATAAATCCAAAAGTTTTACGAATTTCTGGTCATTCTCTTTCAAATCATGAAAAAAGTTTGCTTATTTTAATCATATATCCCATCCTGAAAAAATTAGCCTACTGTTTACGGGTCTGATTCTCATAAATCCTTTTAAACTAACCAGAAAGAACAATTAAAATTTACAATAAAATTGGTGCGATTTGCTACTTCATGGTGCGATTTTTATTGTTGCTTTTTTTTCCTGTTTAGAACTTTTGTAGTGTTTTCTCTCTTTTGATGCTTAAGAAGGACGCTAAAAGTTTCTATTTCCGTTTGAATAAGCCCCCTCCCAATACCTTACGGCTATTGCTGCTATACGATTTCAAAGGTAGATAGAGCCCTTTCATATGTGATATTCAGATGTGTTTATTTCCAAGCTCAAATTTTCATAAAAAAAATCACGTCCCTTTTTAGTATGTTAACTTCTCATCCTACAATTATCCGAATTTTCGTATACTACTAGCTTTTGATAAGTAACTTCAAACTTAATTTTCCACATTTGGAATTTGAATAAAAAATAGGCTCTTCTTATGTGTATATTGTATTATAAATTTCCACCCTATAATTGTGACTACAATGGACAATGATCTTTCTTAACCATGGTGGATTTATTAAGTGAATCAAATAAAAAAAAAACAAGTTTTTTTTAACGGAAAGTAAGGAGCAACATTAAAACTTAAAACGAACAGAGATTACTTCATATATGAAAGGGGCTGCTTCCTCATCAACGCCCCGCTGTTTACGCTAAAGTTTGACTCTTTCTCTTAACTCTACTTTCTAAAACAGTAAAAAAAACTTTAGCGTAAAGAGCGGGGCGTTGATGAGGAAGCAGCCCCTTAAATATACGCAGTAATTTCTGTTCGTTTTAAGTTTTAATGTCGCTCTCTTACTTTCCGTTAAAAACACTTTTTTTTAATTTTCTGAACGTTTTTGAATCAATGCATGTTGCGGAGTTGCCCTCCGATTTTTTGGTTACTTAAAAAGGCAACTAGAATTTTTAATTTTTTACTAATGTTTTTGTTAGTAAAAGATATACGTAACTTACAAATTAGCTTACGTAAAGAACTTCTATATTCTCATGTTTTTATTACGTACTAGCTGTTGGGGTGGCGCTTCACGCCACCCCAACACCTAGTTGGCGGGGGCGCTACGCTGAACAAAATGGCTATCTCAGAATTTTGATCCCGTGACTTTTCAAAAATAATTTGCGTGGGAGGGGGCCTAGGTGCCCTCCAATTTTTTTGGTCACTTAAAACGGGACTAGAACTTTTCATTTCCGTTATTTGTGGAATTAATACAAAATTCCACATTTTTGTAGATAGGAGCTTGGAACTTCTACAATAGGGTTCTCTGATACGCTGAATCTGATTATTTGATTTTCGTTAAGATTCTGTGACTTTTAGGGGTTGATTGTCCCTATTTTCTAAAATAAGGCAAATTTTTTCAGGCTCGTAACTTTTGATTGATAAGATTAAACTTGTTGAAACATATATTCAAAATCAGCATTAAAGTGCAATTCTTTTGATGTAGCTATTGGTATCAAAATTCCATTTTTTAGAGTTTTGGTTGCTATTGAGCCGGGTCGCTCCTTATTACAGTTTGTTACCACGAACTGTTTGATAAATACTAGATGGCAGCCCAGTGGTTTTTTTTCAATATTGACATGCTCGTGTGAGAGGTCCTTCCTCATATTTATTATGCAAAACATGAAGAAGTCCGATTTTGATTTTAAACGATCAAAATATACATGATAATCAAATGAAAACACCGATGCATCGACATCCCGGTATTTCCGAATATCAACCAAAACCTGATAATAAACTGGTGAAATCCTTATA
Organism: Artemia franciscana; assembly: GCF_032884065.1. NCBI lineage: Eukaryota > Metazoa > Arthropoda > Branchiopoda > Anostraca > Artemiidae > Artemia > Artemia franciscana. The sequence goes on along the minus strand of NC_088876.1, from coordinate 23,484,517 downwards.
AAAAAACTAGCTGTTGGGGTGGCGCTTCGCGCCACCCCAACACCTAGTTGGTGGGGGCGCTTCGAACCCCCCCCCCCCCCCCACAAGCCCCCACGCGCGCGTAAGTCATTACGTGCCATATTAGTTACGCGCCATTGTAGTTGTGTCCCTGTGTCCCACCTGTGAATATGATATATATATATATATATATATATATATATATATATATATATATATATATATATATATATATATATATTTTTAACTACGTAAAACTTGCGAATATACAACATTCTTGGCTATCCCATTGTCTGTGCATATAAATAGATTGTCAGGTTTACCGACTCTTGAACATGCAACATATAATTGTCCATGGGAAAAACAATCTGTATTCAGATCTATACCTCATTATTCTAATGATTGCCCTTGAGCTTTGTTGATGGTGATTGCTAATCGAACATTCCCTGTGTCCCCGTCGTCATTTATATATCCCCCTGTGCCCCCCGGCATCCCCGTTGTTGTTGTTTCCCTGTGTCCCGGTCGTCATTTGTGTCCCGGTGTCCCAGTCTGTAATTTCTCTTTGAGTGTCGCGGTCGTCATTTATATTCCCAGTGTCCCGGTGTCCCGGTCGTCATTTTTGTCCGGTCGTCATTTGTGTTCCGGTGTCCCGGTCTGTAATTTCTCTTTGAGTGTCCTGGTCGTCATTTATATTCCCTGTGTCCCGGTCGTCATTTGTTTTCCGGTGCTTTGTTGATGGTGATTGCTAATCGAACATTCCTTGTGTCCCGGTCGCTTTCTCTTTGAGTGTCCCGGTCGTCATTTATATTCCCTATGTCCCGGTGTCCCGGTCGTCACTTGTGTCCCGATGTCCCGGTCTGTTATTTCGTCAGTCGACAAACATGACGTCAGTCGACACACAAACATGACGTCAGTAGACAGACACACAGACAAACAACTTATTTTTATATATATAGATAACGACGGTCGTTCTTTTCAGGCGCGTCGACTGGGGGCAAGGAAAAGCAGAGAGGATCCATTGCCCATAGATTGTTTTGCCCATTCCCCTAGATTTCAGAAATGCAATTTTATAGTATTTTCATCGAAAAATTGCTTTTTCCGTCATTTTCATAAGAAAAATCGAAAAAAAATTGTTTCACAGTTACATTTTCAAAAATACAACCAAAAAGAAATTAAAAGATAAAAAAGCGGATATAGTTTTTGAATAAGATGATGGAAAAATAGCAAAAAAGTTTATTTGAACATTTCAGCTTTACGTAGGGAAACAGGCAACCGATTCTGTCCTTTTTGTTGCCTTGTTATCTTTGAATTGTGATACAAAGTTAAAGTATCCTGCAGGACGGGAAGAAAATACAAGTTTCTCTTTTGTGTTTGTCTGTTTCGTTTATGTTGCTTTCCCTTTTCTTTATATTTCCCTTTATATTATTTTTATATTTCCCTTTTCTTTATATGTTTTGTTTATTTTGTGTTATTTTGTTTTATTCTTTTTTTTCCTTTGAAAAAGGCTTCCGGACACGAAGCCAAAATATTCATAATTTTATTTTTTAGAGAAAAATTATTTTTTGTCACTTTTCCATTGTCTTATTGAAGAATTATATCCATGTCTCTGCATGTTCATTTCGTTTAAATTGTAAATGAAGAGACAATATGGTCTAAGAAAAAGTACAAATATCCTGTTTTCGTCTACTGAAAAATATGTAATACTTAGTCAAACACATGCTCGGATAGGGGATCTTCATTATTTCTATAATGCAAAATTTTAAGATATCAGATATTAATTTTAAATAACTGGAAAAAAGATAGTAGACTTAAAATATATCGATGCACCAACGTTATGATGCCAATCCAGTACCGCTAAACACTAGTCCTTACTAAATTCATACATGTTTGGCACATTGCATATTCGTATGATAAATGACACAAGGACGTACAACAGTTTATAACATATTCATACAACAGAGGTTGAGACTCTGATGAGTTTCTTACAAAAACTGAAAACTGAACTGAAAACTAAACTCTTCAGTGCTTTGGGCATACTAAATGCTACTGGCGTCACTGACAATGCAGCGCTACCCAGCAGAACTGCAACAATTTAAAAGAAGCTTAATTTAAATAAATTAAAATTTAGATTTCAATTAAATTGTGTATTTTACTTCAATCAAACCTGATATTTCTTTGTATTATCCGGCTCAATAGTAGCGGGAACTCTAAGAGTCATGGTAACAATAGATACATCAAAAGAATCGAAATTTGATACTTATTCAAAATATGTAAAATTCACTAAATTTAATGGTACCCATCAAAAGTTGCCAGCCTGAGAAAATAAAAAAGAGGGAGGAAACCATAAAACATCTTAATGAGAATCACTCCATCAGATTCAGCATACCAGAGTAGAAGTTTCAAGCTCCTATGTGCAAAAATATGTTTTTTTTTTTTTTTTTTTTTTTTTTTTTTTTTAAGAAGAAAGATCCCGGATGCGTAGTCGTTTCTTTTTTTTTTCTCGTAAAGGGTGATCATTTCGAACCAGTGATCACAGAAGATCGGGAGAGGGCTCATTTGATCGGAAATCAGAAGTTCTAGTGCCCTTTTTAAATGACAAAATATATTGGAAGCCAGCTAGCCCCCCTCCCACGCTAATGATTCCCCAAATTCACCTGATCAAAATTGCGGGATAACCATTTCGTTTAGCATAGTCAAAAATTAAATAGCTACGTCTTTGAGGATGACTTAATCCCCCACCGTCCTCAGAGGAAGGGCTGCAAGTTATGAGCTTTGTCAATTGTTTACATAGAGTAATGGTTATTGGGAAGTATACATACATTTTCAGGGGGGATTTTTCTGGTGGGAGTCGGGGGGTTACGTTGGAGGATCTTCCCATGAAGGAATTTCTCATGGGGAAAGAGAATTTTCCAAGGAGATTTTTCCAGCTTTCCAGCATTATCTAACAAACGATCAGAAATTAAATAAAAAAAACACGTTTTTTCAACTGAACATAAAAAGCAACATTAAAACTTAAAACGAACAGAAATTATTACGTATATGAAGGGAGTTGCTCCCTCGTCAGTACCTCGCTCTTTATGCTAAAGTTTTTTTTTAGCACTTTTAAAAGAGCTATTTATTCTAATTAAACGGCTTTTGTGATTCAGGAGTCATTCTTAAAGAATTGGGACAAAATTCGAACTTTATCGTAAAGAGCGAGGTATTTACGAGGGGGCGACCCCCCTAATATACGTAATAATTTCTGTTCGTTTTCAGTTTTAAAGTCGCTCCTTACTTTCAGTTGAAAAAACCTGTTTTTTATTTTATTTAATTTCTTTCAGAAGCAAGCTTGAGTTTAATCTCTAATCAGTTGTTTATACTCTTCGTATCTATGCAGTTGTATCTATATAGACAAACATGTTTTGAAATGATTTATCACGGTTTAATTGAGATTCTAGAAAACAAATTTGAGAATGCTAAATATTTCAACTGGATGACATTAAAAATTTCACAGAGTGACAAACAGACTATTTGTCAGAAAAGCTGAATAAAAATAGTTAAAAAATAAAATAAAAAGGTTAAGATATTTACCATTCTTTTCCTCTGGCATTACAGTATGGCAAAGTGCCAAAAGTCGAAAGAAATTATTGACATGCGTATCACCCCTTCGAGCAGCGTCGACCAGTTCCTGGTCGAAGAACCTAAAACCTGGCTCATACATTGAATTCCAAGACAGGTCCACAGCAGAAGTGCTCTATACAAGAAAAAAAGAAACATTTTAAGCTTCAGTAATAAACAAGACCAGTTTCCTTCATTGTCCCCAAGTGTATCTCTAGTTCCGCCCAGCGACCCCCAATTTATAAATCTATACTTCAATGGAATTTAATACCCTCGAGTATCGAGCTATCCACAAGTTTTCGGACGCTATATAACAAAGTACTAAAATCTTGATATTATATTTCTCTAAATGTTTATTCAATTTGCTTGCATTACCCATGTTTTCTCTTTTCTTTTTCTTTTCTCTTCTTCATTTTCAATTTTCTGTTATTGTTTTGGTCCTTAACAAGTTCGCTTCTAGGATCTTTATTATTATTGTTGTTATGCTTTTTTTTTAATAATAAATTGAATTGAATTGAATTGAAATAACAACGGTCAATTTGCAATAATCTACAGAAAAAATTGAGATTTTTTTCAAAAAGATAGCGGATTAAATTAAACATTCAACGAATCAATAAAATACGTGTTTTAAGCTTCAACAGTAAACAAGTACCCTGCAACATCTATTACAGTCTATTTCCATGGTGCTACTACTACTACTAATACCAACTATTCACCGCAGCACCAATCTATCTAAGGCTAGCATAACTGTGCACGCTCCTTCTCCAGCCCAAATCGATCCAAAGCTTCACTCTTTACCCCCTCCCATAAAGTTCCGAATTTCCTTTATATTCTTCCTGGTGACCTCTTTCCAGCTCATTCAGGGACGAACTATTTTACGTTTGGCCCCTGATGGACGGCTAAAAAAAATATTCGGCAATCTGTCATCTGGCACGCCCTAGCTTTTCTTTTGTTATAGCCCTAGAAAGTGAGATAGGACCACATTTTTTACAGCTTGTTGAAAAATCCACTTATTCCAAATTTAAAAAAAAGTACTTTCAATAATTGACAACAACTGTACTTTCAACAATTCGTGCCAAACTAGAGGCCTGCAGAACTGCAGACCCGAGGAGATTTGTTTTCTTAAGGATAGGGGACTAAATTAAAACATTTAAGAATGGTTATTTTCGAATATATAAATGGTTTCATACTCAAATCTTGCCATCAGCAGAAGATAAAAAAGAGATTGGTCATTACCTATAATTAGACCGAAAATGGATTTTTTTTTTTAAATTATGTCATTATGTACAACTGACAACATGATTTCTAGTTATTGTGTCTTCTTTTTAATCGTGACGCTGAAGACGTGTAACCGGGGGAATATATTCGAGAATTTTTCTAGACCATATCATATGAGCAAACGAAAAGTATTTTTGTAATAATTAGATCTCTTTCTTTAAAATATAGCGCCGAGATCATTCACAAGAACTTAATACCTTTGTTGAATTGCGTTACTATGTACAAACATTTGTGATATATGTTATTCCAGGGGATTTAAAGTCTTCTTTCAGGTTCATACCCCTTCAAATCTTACAGCACAATATCATCAAGAAGGAAATCATGACAAAAATTATGCAAAACCTTCTTGCCAAACTTATCAGCTAATTTTGCATATGCAGCGAGCTGACAATAAAAATAGGCCACACCGATCAATAAATAATTTATTTCAGCACTTATTTATTTAATAAACTTACCAAATATTTATTGAGTTAAAATTTTAATTGCCACTTGATGAATTTCTTTCAAGCTTAGTGTGCACCAAAAATTTGGCAAGCATTTCCATTTATCATATTTTATATCATTTCCTGATGTGGTTTTTTATATTAATTAAATCATCTTGTATATGAATATACAATTTTTTCAAAAATTTGACTTTCTTTCAAAATAATCTTTTGTTCATTAGAAAGGCAGAAATGTAGCAATTTGCTTTCAATCGAGTCGTTAAACATCTCTCTATTCATGTTGCAGTACCTCATTAGCAGCAACGGATAAAAAGGGAGACACCCTGCAGCGCCTGTAGCGCATGCGGAAAAAATATTTTTCTTTAGATGTTAGTTTTCTATCTCGATTATATCGATTCTTTCTCGAGATGTCGATTTTTCTCTTAGATGTTAGTCAAGATGGGGGACTGTAACTCTCCCAAGTCAGTTTTAGGCTATGGACTCTAACAGTACAGTATTAGTAAGTAAGTAAGTAATCGGATTAACGACACTTCTTGACTACTAAGGTCTCTGCGTCGGTCCTGCAGTGTGTTGCAACAGTGGGCTTTCGATCTTTGGGTCCTGTATTGCCAAGCTAAGGTCAAACCTACTGCACCACTACAGGACTAGTGCAGTATTAATTTCAATCCAACACCATTTTTGAAACTATTTTTTAAAACTCCCATAAATTGGTTTTCGGAATAAACTTTTACAATTATAATTAATCGAAATCATATTACAATTCTTAGACAGAGTTCATGAAAGTTCTTCTTCCCTTGACAGTCCTTTTCAAAACGTATTGTTAAATTTTCGGTCACGATGGGCTAGAGTTTGTTCTTTACTAGGCTGCAGCAGATGCTGCAAGCATGATCTGAAGCTGACTTTAAATGCTTTATCACGTAAGATTTCTCTGCAACATTTTTTTGTGTTTTTTTTTTAACTATTATGGCAATTATTTTTTGCCATTTTCCTCTCTTCTTTTTTATTGGTGAGTTATATTTATAATACAGGAATTTTGGCTCTGTCAAATTTTTTGTTAGTATGTAAAACGAGACGATGTCAAGCTCTAAAAATATCATTATTCAGGTACCTACATGGCATTTCTATTCAAGGGTTGATACTACAGGGCTGGCACAATTTTAAGACCCCTTAGCGGGGAAACTATTAGTGATGAACGTAGTATGTTTGGTAATTCAGAATAAAAATATATACTAATACAGTATAGCAAACTTCAATACAAAAATTCAGATTTAAAATGACAAAGCTGTACGTGTAATGAAGAATCAAACTAAGAAACACTAGTAATTTTAAAAAATTAAACCGTATATTTGTGCAAAAATGAAATGTCAAGCAATATCAAACAGTTGGTGGTAACGAACTGTAGTTAGGAGCGACCAGGCTTAATAGTAACCGAAACTCTAAAAAACGGAGCTTTTTATTGTTTTAAAAAGTAGAGCTGTGAGAAAGAGTCAAACTTTAGCGTAAAGAGCGAGGCGTTAAGTAGGGGACAACCCCTTTCATATTAGGAATAATTTCTGTTTGTTTTAAGTTTTAATGTCACTCCTTACTTGCAGTTAGAAAAACTTGTCTTTTTATTTAATCTATACAAAAACAACGCATGCTTGGGAAAAATCGGATTACAAGTTTTCATATTACTATCAAACAATTCGTGGTAACGAACTGCAGGAAGGAGCGACCCGGCTCAATAGTAACCGAAACTCTAAAAAATGAAACTTTGACACCAATACTTACATGAAAAGGATGGCATTTTAATTAAATATATTAGTTTCATCAAGATTAGTCTTCCCCATCAAAACTTACGAGCCTGAGAAAATTTGCCTCATTTTAGAAAATAGGGGGAAACACCCCCTAAACGTCATACGATCTTAACGAACATCATAACATCAGATTCAGCGTATCAGAGAACCTTACTGTAGAAGTTTTAAGCCCCTATCTACAAAAATGTGGAATTTTGCATTTTTTTTTTGCCAGAAGACAAATCACGGATACGTGTTTATTTGTTTGTTTTTTTTCCCAGGGGTGATCGTATCGACTCAGTGGTCCTAGAAAGTCACGAAAGGGCTCATTCTAACGGAAATTAAAAGTTCTAGTGCCCTTTTTAAGTGACAGAAAATACTCGACCTCCGAACTTTTTTGAGCCTGTTGAAGGTGCTGCTAGCCTGTCCAATTCGGGTGATGACTTCTTCGGTAGTGGATCCCGTGTTGTCGGTGGTGCTGCCAAGATTTTTGAAATCGGCCACTTGTTCCACATCGTTGTCATCACACTTGGTGCTCATAGGTGAATCGTTAGTTGCCATGCCTTTGGTTTTACTGGCTTTGATATTCACTCCGAAACCTTATGCTTTTTGTTGAATACTCGTGAGCAGCGCTTGAAGCCGTGATTTGCAGGTTTCAAGGATGGCAATATCGTCAGCAAAATCTAGGTCGATAAACAGGTGATCATTTAGGTTTAGCCCAGTTGAATCGACGCTTCTCGATACGAAGTCGATGACGACTGCGAACAGTAGCGGAGATAGCACGTACCCTTGTTTCATCCCGGAGAGGATGTGAAATTTACGTGAATTAATCTGCTGTCTTTACACAAGAGGTTGTATCTTCATACATCGCCATGATGAGATTTATACATCATCAAGTGGAGTAAATGAAAAGTCAAAGGAACTATGTCTGGTGAGCGTAAGGTGTCGGGTTGAATCACCTTTTCAGAGAGGTTAACACTGATTTGCCACTTTTGGCTGCCATGTACTAGCTGTTGAGCAAGTTTTTCACAGGAAAGCAAACGCCGTTAGACGTATCTCGGTTTCAATTCACATGTCGCCCATTATCCCTACTTTAAGTTCATTTCTAGCCTTTTGAACCTGTTGATGCTTCTGCTTGTAATCCTTTTCCGATCGATGGAAGAGTCAAACATGGGTTTCGATCAAGAAGTTCCTCCAATTCTTTATTTTATAATTGTGTCTGTGCTTCAGAACGTTCTTTTTTTAAATCCAATAAAATCCCTGCAAACACGTTTCATTTGTCCCAAAAACTAGATATTTTTAGAACAGAAAACAAAACAAAAACTTGTATAGACTAGCGAATAACTAGTCACCGAAATCCAAGGCTACATATAGTATTTTTTTTTTTTGCAGATGCGTTACTGTTTGAAAATCCTTATGCAGAGTACTTCTAATGCCATCTTTTAAGCAACAACTATTTTAAATGTTGAGTAATCTTGTTTTCTTAAACATATCCACTGTTGCACAAGTTAGGCATCCTGTTTTAAACAGTAAATGTGATATATTAAAGAAGAAAAATGTTTTTTTTTTTTGCGTATTTTCAAGGTAATTACTAAATGCTTTTGATAGCATTATTTTAGTGAAGGTTTTTAGCCAAATTAATTTCTTTTTATGGGGATGATTCGGGGTCATAATTTGAAACTTTTGAGTTACCTCCTGGCATTGGATGAAGGAGGCAAGTGGTAAATTGAGTGCGTTTTTTCACACTTGTATGACAAATGTTTACATTTGCGTGTTTTTTTGTTTGCATGGGCTATTACTTTTATTTCAAAGAAGTCTACATTTTCTTATCTTGTTTAATTTTCTTATGAGCTTTTGCTAATAGTATAAAAGGGTATGTTTAATTTTCCTTTCTTCATTATTAATTAATACTAGTGAACTAGTGAACTTGTATGTACTAGCAAATAAGTATTCACCGAAATACAAGGTTACATACAGCATTTCCTTGCAGATGCGTCACAGTTTGTAAGTCTTTATACAGAGTATTTCTAATGCCATCTTTTAAGCAACCGCAAAAACTTATCAAAATCTCTTATAGTTCAATTATTCAATAATCATATCCATAATAATTCTTATAATGATTATGATATATCAAATGATATATCAAAATTCTGAGATAGCCATTTTATTCACCATAGTCTAAATACCTAATAACTATGTCTTTGGGGACGACTTACTCCCCCGCAGTCCCCGTGGGAGGGGCTGCAAGTTACAAACTTTGACCTGTGTTTACATAGAGTGTACAGACATTTTCAGGGGAATTTTTTTGGTTTGAAGGGGGGGGGGAAGAGTTGAGGGGGGGGGTTACCAGGGAGGATCTTTCTATGGAGGAACTTCTCATGGGGGAAGAGACTTTCAATGGAGGGGGAGCAGGATTTTCTAGCGTTATTTAAAAAAACAATGAAAAAATAAATACGAAAAGTTTTTTCTACTGAAAGTGAGAAGCAGCATTAAAACTTAAAACGAACAGAAATTATTACGCATATGAGGGGTTTACCTCCTCGTAATACCTCGCTCTTTACGATAAAGTATTTTCAGTAACTTCAACTATTTATTCTACGGCCTTTGTGATTCAGGGGTCATTCTTAAGGAATTGGGATACAATTTAAGCTTTAGTGTAAAGAGCGAGGTATCGACGAGGGGTGAGCTCCTCATATGCGTCATAAAAACATACGAATATAGAAGTTCGCTACGTAATTTAATTCGTAAGTTACGTACATTTTTTACTTATAAGAACGTTCGTAAAAAATTATAAGTTATAGTTGCCTTTTTAAGCAATAAAAAAATTGGAGGGCAACTAGGCCTCCTCCCTTGCTCCTTTTTTCTCAAAATCTTCCGATTAAAACTATAAAAAAGCCATTTAGCCCCAAAAAATTAATATGCAAATTTCGTTTTAATTATTTATGTGCGGAGAGCCAAGATCAAAACATGCATTAATTCAAAAACGTCCAGAAATTAAACAAAAAAAAACAAGTTTTTTTAAATGAAAGTAAGGAGCGACATTAAAACTTAAAACGAACAGAAATTACTCTGTATATGAAAGGGGCTTTTCCTCCTCAACACCCCGCTCTTTACGCTAAAGTTTTTTACTGTTTTAAAATGTAGGGTTTTATTTAAAAAAAACTTTTTTTTAATCTCAGTACAAAGAAAGGCTTAAATTTACTGTTTTCTGTATAAGAGCTGCAGATTCTTGTGCTTCGTAAAGAAAAATTCAATTCAGAAAACGAAAACAATTCTATTCGGAGAGTCTTAAAAAAACTTTCGCTTTTTCGGGATTTTCTTCAAAAACTTCTGGATTTATCCGTTTCATGCAGAAAAACAGTTCTAGTCAGAAAATCCTCAGAAAAACTTCATGGAAAAAAAACAACTAAATATACAGAAGGACTACGCAAAAACATAAATGTTATTGCAAAACTAAAATTTTAGCAGTGAATTTGCATTTCATAAAAACACATGTGGAAGATTTCTTCAATTGTTTTGAAAACATCGAGTTGAATAAAATCTATGAATAGAAAACTGGTCCTCTACGCGATAACATATATTTTATTGCAAAAACTAAAACTTTAGCAGTAAATTTGCATTCAATTAAAAAAAGAGCGGAAGATTTCGTCAAGTGCTTTGAAAACATCTAGTTAAATAAAATCCATGAATAGGAAACTGCTCCTCTGCACAAAAACATACATTTTATTGCAAAAACTAAAATATTCGCAGTAAATTTGCATTAAATTAAAAAAAAAACAAGTGGGAGATTTCGTCAACTGTTCTGAAAACATCGAGTTAAGTAAAATCCATGAATAGAGAACGGTTCCGCAGTCATGTGAGCTAGCTTTCTAATCCCACAGGTGTAACTAGCGATTATGTATATTCTTCATGCTTTCAAGTGTAGGCCGATACAAAGTTTATAGTAACAGATATATATATATATGTTAGAATTTATTTACAGAATGGTTTTAATCCTTTAAACTTTTAGTGAAATCAATATCAAAATATTATTAAATCAGACAGGAAAAATTAGGAGTTGAAATATATAGCTCGTTCAACTTCAAGAACTTCCGTTTGTTGGAAAGTTTTTCCTTCTCTCTGTAGAGTAATCCGTTTTCCGGAGCTCGTTCCATATGTAGGACACTGGCTTGTTTTGAAATCCTTTTTAAAACCCTTAATTAAATCAATAATGTAACTGAAAGGAAACTACAGCTTAAAGCAGAGAAAAGAGAGAGAAAAAAGGGTTGAGCGGTTTCAAAAATTGAAATTTAAGGACTTCTCCTGTTTCAAATTATTTCCTGTTACAAAAATGAAGAATCTAAAACAAAAAAAAACTTTTTTCTGCCCTTCCAATATGGAGAACCTTCCAAGCTGCTAAAAAAGACCGATTTTCTCCATAAGGTTATTGCCATAATCTTCCTTACGCTTGCCCCATCGACTTACCACCTTACCTAACATTCGTTTTACATCAAGTTTCTTTTCTATGGCATTTGGCGTGTAATTGTTATTCGTGCCCCCATGGGTTACAGGCCATTGAGGTTTTTACTGACCGATTTACCAAGCTAACCTTACAATATTTTTCCAGATGCTAATTTAATACGAAGTAATTAAGAAGGAAATTGTGGTAGAAAAATAAAAAGTTATAGAGAACTAGATTTAAGTTTAGCTTTTCCACCAATTTTAGGAGTTTTCTAGTTGCCAATCGAAGTTTATTTTCTCTCTCAGAAATGGCCGTTTACAGACAGACCGCTTCCATGACAATCCTTTCAAATACCTTAATTACAATTAATAAAATAATCTAAAAGGAAAGTGTGGTAGGAAAACATAAGAGAACTTAAAAAGAGTTGAAATTTTTCTAGCATTTCAATCTGAAGAACTTTCCCATTTGTTAAATAAGGAGGTGAGAGTGATTCTCAATTAAAGAAGTGGTGTATTGCGTGGACCTTCTCTATGGGACTAACCAAATTACCTCACAATACATCCAAAAACCATAGTTAAATCACTAGCCCTATCAAAAAGAAAAATACAAGATAAAACTGAAGGAAAAAGAAAATGAGAATTGAGTATTTTTACTTCAACTTCGAGAGCTAATAAAATATAGCATCTTCTCCCTTTCAAGGCGGCGGATTTGAGGCAAACTTATAACAGATTTAGCTAATGCTAACACAATCTAACACCGAGATTCATCTAACATTGCAATTTTAGCTAACATTCGACCCATTCATGGTAGGAATTATCTGAGAGCTAATAGATAATTAGATAATTGGAGCTAATTAAAATAGATAATTGTAGCTAATCGAGGCAAACATAATCGTATTGCCCTTGGAAAGCCGTGTGCTACTTTGTCAGATTATTCTGTTCTTTACCTTTCTGGGCTTTATCCTATACTTAAGAATAAGGATTTTAGTGATATTCGGGTGGACTATTTCCGTTTATGTAAATATCTTCTTTATCTTCATAGGAATAGAAAATTAATGAATAAGTTTCATCTCCCGAATATTACTGAAAAGATGACTGGTTAACACAAAAAGATTTCAGAAACAGCGTATAGGCGATTGTCACCTCATCATGGCTTAATTCGTTTTTTCTATTAAAACCATTTATTTAATGTTATTGTTGTCTAACTGTTTTTGGTGATTTATTGTTGTTTGTTTTTTCTGTTGTTTTTTTTTTTTTTGTCTAATGTTATTGTTGATTTTCGGCGGTGTTTACTCCACTATTTATATTTTTATGTGAGTGGGTTATCAATAAATAAATATTTATAGGTTATTTCAGAGCAACTAAGATAGAAAATGTTCATCGTTTCTTTTTTTTCTTTTTCCTCTTTTCTGGATTGTTTTGGAGACATTTTTGCAAAATTCAATCACCTGAATCAAATTTTGGGGTCCTACAGCGGAGTGTGGCAGCTTTGGCTAAAACTCTGAGTTCCATTTTATCAAGCCAATATCAATTCCACTGTGCCACTACAAGACTCACCATATTGTTCTTTTTCTTCCTCTTTTTCAGGTTTGGGGTAGTATGGACAAGCTTTCGTATATTATCATCATCGAAATCAAATTATAAGCCTTATATATATATATATATATATATATATATATATATATATATATATATATATATATATATATATATATATATATATATATATATATCACTATCACTAAGGATTGATAGCGAAGTTCTCCGATTGTCTCGGACTTAAGCAAGTTCAAATCGATTAAGTTTGGCTCGATTCAGCTCTAGATGCTAGCTAACGCTCTATTGTTAATGGGTATGAACGCTAAAAAGAGTTTAAAAGCTAAAAGAACATGCCAACAAATAGCTTAAGAAGCTGCAGCTTTCTCTTAGAGGCGTGGTTATCTCTGAGTATCAACAAATTGTTAATCTTTGATTTGTTACAGACAAAAGGCTCGTCAAATTTAACAAAGTAATCTTGCTTCTTGACTTTCAAGTCTCAACGTGACAATACGGGCAAAATGTGATACGACTCTAAAAATTTCATAGTTTTTGAACAACCAAAAGAAAATCTTAGAAAATCAAGGTTTTCAGGGAAACCAAGGGACAAACAATGTTGTTATTTTGTGAGAACACACTCTATTTACGGGTGGCAATTGGGTAAACTGCTAACTAATAAACAAAAATGCGAGAGCTCAGAGGCCAGGGCAAACCCCAAACTGTCAATTAGTGAGAACATACCCTGCATGAAGTCTAGAAGAACTTTGTGGAATCCATAAATATTCTCTTTATTATTCTGGCTTAGAATCACACACTTAAATAACGAGCGTCAGCCTCCTAAAAAATTGAAAACTATGGGCCCCTGCTAACAAATTCATTCGCTTATCGTTTGAAATCACAATTATTCGAAAATTTGATAAACCGGTTCAATCACTGTCCTTAAAGCTCCTTTTGCTATCCTTCAAATACCACCATTAATCAATTGTAATTAAAAAGGAAATTGTGGCACGGGAGCATAAAAAACAAGACAACTTAAAATAAGTTGAGCAGATCTTACCTCTCCAACTTCAAGGACTTCCCCAGTTGTCCGATCGATTAGATCCCCGTAGGATCTTCCAGCTATGGAACACTTGTTGAACGTCATTATATTCTAAGAAAGACAAAACAAATCAAAGAAAAACATAATTATGAGACTCAAGGTCGTAAAGCTGGATGATTGACCCTAAGTATCCTAGGAATATCTAGGTCTTGATTCAAAATTATTATGGTATAGAGAAAAAGTAAAAAAATATATATATATAATGAGGATCTCGGCTGTAACAATTCTAAAGACGGTATGCTACACGATATTAAATTTAATGGAAAACGAAAAAGCCGAAAATTGTGTTTTGACTTTTTTTATTGCTGTCAACGAAAGGTTTGCACACGACAGTTGTTTTGCATAAGAGCTAAAAAGCTGAAAATTGCGTTTAAAATTTTGACAATAATCGAAATTTCGACACCATACAACAATGATTCGACAATAATCAATTATCTATTCTTCATAGAATTTTTTTTCAAAAGCAATGTTCAAAAATTTTGGACCCAGTTAAGAAATTGATATTAACTAACAATTATTTGGATAAAGAAATTTTTGTAAAACCAGAGAGATAAAAAGTATTCCCCCCCCCCCCGTCAAAAAACGAACTATTTTTGATCTATTACTAGAGTGATAAAGGAGAATATAAAACATTTTAGAATACAAAATATTCTAAGCAACTTAAGAAGCAAAGAAGATACGGGAAAACAAATTAAGACAATCAATAGGGAGTATTGCTTAAGAATACAGGCTAAGAAATATCCGTTTGAGGAAACCCATCACAAAATACTTTTTGAAGTACTGTAGTCAATCTCCATAGCATGATTATACAATGCCACAATCGTTTGATGTGATTATATTCTTTTAAAAAAAGAATTTACTGTTATGAAAAGTCATTAATTGAGCCCTACCTTAGACACCTACACGGGAACGTGCCTTCAGTCCCACACTCGCGATATATCAGGATTTTCACAAGAATTCTTACATTCTTCATGATACTTACTATTTTCGTCCTTTTTTTCGACCCCCTCCCCCAAATTGATTTATTTTGTACACATCTATCCTATCATTAGTGAGTTATCCTAAAACTATTATTGTAGAAGGGAATAAAATTAAATATGAACATGCGGTGACCTAGCAACCTCAACTTTTCTGTCGTTATAGACTAAGAAGCGGGATTAAACCATACTTTTTTTTACTGATTATTGTTTGGTATACAATCAGCAGCGCCGTATCCAGGATTTTTGTTCAAGGAGAGGGGGGAGGAGGATACAATTTTTTTAACGCATTAAAAACGTATTTTTATGCATTTTTATTACGTTTTTAGGAGTTGGACACACATTTAGGGCCATAATCCCTACCCCTTACCCTGAACACGGCCTTGATAGTCAGTCAAACGAGTAATTAAGAATATCCTTAGACAATGCTCCTGGAAGACAACTAACCTGTCTGCACCCACGGTTCAGAACCGTACTTGACCACTCAAAACAAGAATACTTTTGCCTCCTGAATCTATCTTAGGTCTTATCATATCTGAAAACAACTCTTTCCAAAAATTTTTCTTTTGCTTGCTCAAAGTATATGACGTTGAACATTTTCACCAGCGTTGCCATGTGGAACCACCAAAACAAATAAGCCTAACTAATTACTTAAATTTGGCAATAATTTTCGCCGGAAAAATTCAAAGAAAAACAACATGTTGATTCCCAATGATAGCTAAATCTTCAATGGTAAGCTACACCGTCATAAGCCGTTTAATACCGTATATTTTTGGCCGATTTTTTCAGATTTTTCACCAATGTTTCTCTTTTTCAAATTTGGCGCCGACTACCACTAAAAACTGAATAGCTGCATATGGAGTTATTTTCCATTAAAAATTGAAATCTTGCTTTTTTTACAATTTTATTTAATGTATATGGTTGTACCAGTTTCCACTTAACCAATTCAAACAATCAGGTTTTATTTTCACTGTCCTGGGTACTTCAAAGGAGAGAAGGCGCTCTTGGGATAGAATAATGTTAGTGGAAAATCAAAAGATATTACCTTTAGACATGTGAATAGCGATTCTTAAAATTTTAACTTATCTATTTCGTTATTACCTCGAAGACTCGCATATCAGTCACTTCTCTGGACCTCTATACTAAACTCCCACCTTAGCCCGATTTTATCCCTTTTATGATTGGCTATTACAAGCATTATAACAAATTCCGCCTCGAATAATACACTACAATAGTGTCAATAAAAGGTCTGAACAGATTCGCCCGTAAGCGGCATCGCTACCCATGGGACTTTTTTTTTTTCAGATTAACGCACCTCGTAGATATTTCAACAGCGAGTAGACACCGTGTGAAATTTCAAGCCATACTTTTGGTAATGGGACTAATATCTGTGTGTGTGCTACCTGTGGAACCCCACACTTAATATGATAATAAAGAACTCGCCAAATATGTAATTAATATAGAGGCTAGCGTCTAACTGCCCGGGTACAAACTGGGCAGTGAAGCAGGGCACAACCAGGCATAAGAGAACCAGTACTCTGACACTTCCCCTCTCCTTGGAAATACCTTAAATGAAGCTGAAGCAATCAGCTCTGACAAACTTCCCTTATCTATCAAGGTTTAGGAAATAACCCCTCTCATAATGAAAGAAAAAAAAGACTCGTTTTTGACTATTAGACCACAGTCAACACGATACCTCAACTGATTTTAAAATCAGACAAAATAGAGTAAACGAGTCCTCTTTCGTGGATTATTTACTATTATTATTATTACTATTATTATTACAATAATAGTAATTGAAAAATATATACAATGAATGAATGAAGGTTTTGCACCCGATTCGCAAAAATCCGAGGAAAGAAATCCAGCTAATAGAGCTACCAGGGTGACTCATTCAAAAAAAAAAGTTCAACCAGAATTTTAATGCAGTTAGCCTTATATATTTAAAGTAGATTTAACGGATTAAAAATCAATGCATTTAAAGAAAAACAGAAACATGAAAAATTGAATTTAAATGAAAAAAAAGGGTCATTTATCTGATACCGAAATGGGTGTCATCCATCGCATCCAACATATAATACCTATTTATTTTCTGTAGGCAGTGTTCGAATCAGTTGTAGTATATATGTATTAAAAAAGGGAAAAAAGGATAGCGTAATGGTAAAATTCATCGTAAAAGATGCCGACCCAAATTGTAAATATCTTGGTGATTCTTCTCACTGAACTTGAACACTCCCTAAAATTGAACATCTGCTGAATTTGAAGCATGACAGAATAAACACTAACCTTAAACATGGCTGTGAATACGCCCAAATCCACATGATGGGTGTCCAAAAAGTTGAACAGGATCACAAGCCGTTTAAAAAATTAGCTTTTATTATTTTTTGAAGATTGGTATCTTTCAAAATATTTTGAAAGATACCAAGAATTAATTTGAAAATTAAAATGGAATAGTTGTGGGCATCAAGTCACGGCTAATTGTAGAAAAGCCAAGACAGATAGTCTAATTGAGTGAGAGACAAATCTGGCATTAATCCCCCCCCCCCCTATTAGGATTGTATAAAAATGATGTTAGTTCATTTGTTAATAGATATTTCTATCTATTATCCGCACCAAAATTACGGATACTCTATATCAAAATTGCATATTATATACATCACTGTTACACATCATAATCCCAACAGTAGTTCATGTAATAGATGGAAGTCCTCCTCATGGAAAACATTTTAACCTTTCCTAAGATTGGTATACGAGCATTTCCAAAATTGCAAATGGTTTAGGAACACGAAAAAACATAGCGTTTACAATTTACAAAAGGAGCTATGCATAAACAGGCTTTGCGCAATGTGGGTGCCGCACAAGCTCACTACAATCGAAATGTATATGGATGAAGCTTTACGAGTACTCTGCATGTTGTGATAAACAAAAAAGGAATTTTCAGATTGTATTAATATGTTACACATTATATACATTACTGTTACACATCATAATCACAACAGTAGTTCATGTAATAGATGGATGTCCTCCTCATGGAAAATATTTTAACCTTTCCTTCCGTATAGACCTAGACAGTGGAATAAACCCTATTTTTGTTTTGCTTATCGTTAGATGTTACAAAAACGAATCATAAACGCGTAAAATAGCGTCAGACACATATATATATATATATATATATATATATATATATATATATATATATATATATACTAGCTGTTGGGGTGGCGCTTCGCGCCACCCCAACACCTAGTTGGTGGGGGCGCTTCGCGCCCCCCCCAAGCCCCCCCGCGCGCGTAAGTCGTTACGCGCCATAATAGTTACGCGCCATTGTAGTTGTGTCCCTATGTCCCACCTGTGAATATAGATAGATATATATATATGGTTTTAACTACGTAAAACTTGCGAATATACAACATTCTTTGCTGTCCCATTGTCTTTGCATATAAATAGATTGTCAGGTTTACCGACTCTTGAACATGCAACATATAATGGTCCATGGGGAAACAATCTGTATTCAGATCTATACCTCATGATTCTAATGATTGCCCTTGAGCTTTGTTGATGGTGATTGCTAATCGACCATTCCCTGTCCCGGTGTCCCGGTCGTCATTTACATCCCCCTGTTTCCCCCGGTGTCCCCGTTGTAGTTGTGTCCCTGTGTCCCGGTCGTCATTTATATTCCCTGTGTCCCGGGTCCCGGTCGTCATTTGTATCCCGGTGTCCCGGTCTGTATATACATTCGTTTTTTAGTTTTGTTTTTCTCCTTTATTTTTTTCCTTTTTTTTTCTTTTTTAGCTTATTTAGATTTTTAGATTTTTTAGTTTTTTTATTAGTTTTTAGTTTTTTTTTCTTTTTAGTTTTTTTTGTCCCGGTCGTCATTTATATCCCCCTGTTTCCCCCGGTGTCCCCGTTGTAGTTGTGTCCCTGTGTCCCGGTCGTCATTTATATTCCCTGTGTCCCGTTCGTCATTTGTATCCCGGTGTACCGGTCTGTATATACATTCGTTTTTTAGTTTTGTTTTTCTCCTTTATTTTTTTCCTTTTTTTTTTCTTTTTTAGTTTATTTAGATTTTTAGATTTTTTAGTTTTTTTATTAGTTTTTAGTTTTTTTTTTCTTTTTAGTTTTTTTGTAGTTTTTACCTTCTTTTTAGTTTTATTAATTTTTTTTTTTACTTGTGTCCTGGTCGTCATTTATACTCCCTGTGTCCCGGTGCTTTGTTGATTGCTAATCGAACATTCCTTTTGTCCTGGTCGCTTTCTCTTTGAGTGTCGTCATTTATTTTTTTCTTTTTTAGTTCTTTTAGTTTTTACCTTTTTTAGTTTTTTTTAGTTTTTAGTTTTTTTAGTTTTTTACCTTTTTTTAGTTTTTTTAGTTTTTTTAGTTTTTTAGCTTTTTTATTTTTTTTATTAGTTTTTAGTTTTTTTGTAGTTTTTGCCTTTTTTTTAGTTTTTTTAGTTTTTTAGCTTTTTTATTAGTTTTTAGTTTTTTTTGTAGTTTTTGCCTTTTTTTAGTTTTTTTAGTTTTTTAGCTTTTTTATTTTTTTTATTAGTTTTTAGTTTTTTTGTAGTTTTTGCCTTTTTTTAGTTTTTTCAGTTTTGACGTCACCTGATCCAGTTTTTTCAGGTGACGTCACCTGATCCACGATCCACAGATCCACAGACAACTTATTTTTATATATATAGATAGTTTTTTTTTTTTTTACTTATGTCCTGGTCATCATTTATACTCCCTGTGTCCCGGTGCTTTGTTGATTGCTAATCGAACATTCCTTTTGTCCTGGTCGCTTTCTCTTTGAGTGTCGTCATTTATTAGTTTTTTCCTTTTTTTTTTTTAGTTTTTTATTGGTTTTTACCTTTATTTTAGCTTATTTTTCAGTTTTTTTCCTTTTTTTTAGTTTTTTTTTATTTTTTATTTTTTTTTAGTTTTTTACCTTTTTTTAGTTTTTTTAGTTTTTTTACTTTTTTACTTTTTTTATTAGTTTTTAGTTTTTTTTTGTAGTTTTTGCCTTTTTTTAGTTTTTTCAGTTTTTTTTTTAGTTTTTTATTGGTTTTTACCTTTATAGTTTTTTTAGTTTTTTAGCTTTTTTATTTTTTTTATTAGTTTTTAGTTTTTTTTGTAGTTTTTGCCTTTTTTTAGTTTTTTCAGTTTTGACGTCACCTGATCCAGTTTTTTCAGGTGACGTCACCTGATCCATCCATCCATCCACAGACAGACAACTTATTTTTATATATATAGATAGATATATATATATATATATATATATATATATATATATATATATATATATATCTATATATATAAAAATAAGTTGTCTGTCTGTGGATGTGTGGATGGATGTGTGGATGGATGTGTCAGGTGACGTCACCTGAAAAAACTGGATTAGGTGACGTCAAAACTGAAAAAACTAAAAAAAGGCAAAAACTACAAAAAAAACTAAAAACTAATAAAAAAAATAAAAAAGCTAAAAAACTAAAAAAACTATAAAGGTAAAAACCAATAAAAAACTAAAAAAAAAACTGAAAAAACTAAAAAAAGGCAAAAACTACAAAAAAAAACTAAAAACTAATAAAAAAAGTAAAAAAGCTAAAAAACTAAAAAAACTAAAAAAACTAAAAAAAGGTAAAAAACTAAAAAAAATAAAAAATAAAAAAAAACTAAAAAAAAGGAAAAAACTGAAAAATAAGCTAAAATAAAGGTAAAAACCAATAAAAAACTAAAAAAAAAAAGGAAAAAACTAATAAATGACGACACTCAAAGAGAAAGCGACCAGGACAAAAAACTAAAAAAAAAGGCAAAAACTACAAAAAAACTAAAAACTAATAAAAAAAATAAAAAAGCTAAAAAACTAAAAAAACTAAAAAAAGGTAAAAAACTAAAAAAACTAAAAACTAAAAAAAAACTAAAAAAGGTAAAAACTAAAAGAACTAAAAAAGAAAAAAATAAATGACGACACTCAAAGAGAAAGCGACCAGGACAAAAGGAATGTTCGATTAGCAATCAACAAAGCACCGGGACACAGGGAGTATAAATGACGACCAGGACACAAGTAAAAAAAAAAATTAACAAAACTAAAAAGAAGGTAAAAACTACAAAAAAAACTAAAAAGAAAAAAAAACTAAAAACTAATAAAAAAACTAAAAAATCTAAAAATCTAAATAAACTACAAAAGAAAAAAAAAGGAAAAAAATAAAGGAGAAAAACAAAACTAAAAAACGAATGTATATACAGACCGGTACACCGGGATACAAATGACGACCGGGACACAGGGAATATAAATAACGACCGGGACACAGGGACACAACTACAACGGGGACACCGGGGGAAACAGGGGGATATAAATGACGACCGGGACAAAAAAACTAAAAAGAAATAAAAACTAAAAACTAATAAAAAAAACTAAAAAATCTAAAAATCTAAATAAGCTAAAAAAGAAAAAAAAAGGAAAAAAATAAAGGAGAAAAACAAAACTAAAAAACGAATGTATATACAGACCGGGACACCGGGATACAAATGATGACCGGGACCCGGGACACAGGGAATATAAATGACGACCGGGACACAGGGACACAACTACAACGGGGACACCGGGGGAAACAGGGGGATAACCTGACAATCTATTTATATGCAAAGACAATGGGACAGCAAAGAATGTTGTATATTCGCAAGTTTTACGTAGTTAAAACCATATATATATATATATATCTATATTCACAGGTGGGACATAGGGACACAACTACAATGGCGCGTAACTATTATGGCGCGTAACGACTTACGCGCGCGGGGGGGCTTGGGGGGGGCGCGAAGCGCCCCCACCAACTAGGTGTTGGGGTGGCGCGAAGCGCCACCCCAACAGCTAGTATATATATATATATATATATATATATATAACGTAAGATCAACGAAAAAATGACGTTCTTACCTGTGTCAAGGTACCAGTTTTATCCGAGAAAATGTATTCAACTTGTCCAAGTTCCTCATTCAAGGTAGTTGTTCGAGCTTTGGCTGGTGTGTTACTTAGGTCATGGTACATCTGTTTATCCCAACTAATCAAAAAACTTTGAAACAACCGTATCACCTCCACACTGAAAATGAAAATGAAGATTTGTTACCATTAATTAGGATGAATTAAAGTAGTATATAATTAAAAAAATCAAATGACATACATGAAACTTTTTAAAAAAATTGAGGAAACTAAAAATTGGAGGTGAATAGTACGACAAAACCTGGGCCTACTGCAGTTTTTTTCAATACACCAATTGAAAACAAGCTTTTAAAAAGATGCTCAAGATACATCCAGAGAGAGATAATGGTTTACTTTAACAAAAATACCCTCAAACAGTTCGTGGTAACGAACTATAAGTAAGTAGCGACCCGACTCAATAGTAACCGAAACTCTAAAAACAGAATTTTGATACCAATAGATACATCAGAAGAATCGGATTTTTATGCTGACTTCAAATATATAAGTTTCGTCAAGTTTAGTCATATCCATCAAAAGTTACGATGGGTAACCTTAGAATATTAGCCTTATTTTCGAAAAAAGGAGAAAACACCCCCTAAAAGCCATAGAATATTAATAAAAATCATACCATCAGATTCAGCGTATCAGAGAACCTTACTGTATATGTTCCAAACTCCTATCTGAAAAAATGTTTGCCGGAAGAAAGATCATGGATGCGTGTTTATTTGTTTTTGTTTTTCAGGGGTGATCGCATTGACCAGGTGGTCCTGAAATATCACGAAAGGGCTCATTCGAACGGAAATTAAAAGTTCTAGTTCCTTTTCTAAGTGACAAAAAAAATTGGAGGGCAACTAGGCCCGCTCTCACGCTCATTTTTACCCAAAGTCACCTGATCAAAATTTTGAGATAGCCATTTTGTTCAGCATAGTCAAGGAGATGTTTACGTGGGAAGATCTTTCCATGGGGAAACAAAATTTTCCATGAAGGGTACGTCGGATTTTCCAGCATTATCTTAAAATGATCAGAAATTATAAAAAAAAAAATTAACTGAAAGTAAGGAGCAACATTGAAACTTAAAACGAATAGAAATTATTACATAAATGAGGGGGTTTGCCCCCTCGTCAATGCCTCGCTCTTTACGCTAAAGCTTTTTTTAGTACTTTCAAAAGAGCTATTTATTCTAATTAAACGGCCTTTGTGATTCAGGGTTCATTCTTAAAGAATTGGAACAAAATTCGAACTTTAGCTTAAAGAGCGAGGTTTTGACGAGGGGGCAAACCCAACCATATATGTAGTAGTTTCTATTCATGATCATTCATGGTCTACAGCACAGAACAGTCATATCCACCCAGCTATATCTCCTTCTCTTTCTATTTATCAAGTACCAAGTCTGAAATAATAAAAACAAAATCTACAAAAAATGAGGGGGCACAAAAATGCAAGAACTTTCAATCTCCAGCTTAATTATAACAAGGAGTCACAAGATAAAATGACAATACCATAGCTGGAAGGAGCTACTAATCGTATGCTTATTCAAATATTGCTAAGCACTATAACCTCATTCAAAATTTACCAACTGAAGTAATACGCGCAAAACCCTTAAATAAAGATCCCATTTTGTGCCATATATACAAGACACAAACCTACTTAATATGCTAAATCCTAATTCAATAATTATAAAACTATTAAATACTAATTAAAATATTAACAAATACGGTCAACACAAAAATCTGCTAACTGACAACAATTGTCCAAAACAATTAGAAGTAGCTTCCATTTAGCGTGATATGTTAATTGGCGACATTCCAATTCAGTGCCAGCAAGCGGACTATTTCCTCTCATTTCTCCTTTTCGATACCACCCTCACTGGTATTTACCGTTGAGTTTTGGGGTTTCTACTTACATCATGCCGGCTTAACTAACTTTACTGAACAAGAAACATATTTAATTCTTGAGGGAGGAGATCATAAAGAAAATAATTTTATAATGATACGGAATATAATAGCAAAAAAAGCTTATGAAAGTTCAGAGATGACACAGTAGGCAAGTCTTTAGGATTTTGCCTTGGTAGGGGTCGAATTTCCGGAGAGAGCGGTGGGCAAAGATTTGCAAGTTCCAAAAGCCACATTGTTGGGCTCAAAACAAATCTTCTTTCCTTTGTGTTTTCTTTTTGTGTTTTTGTCTCTCTCCTTGCTTTTTCCTATAAAGCATATTTTTGAGCAACCTTTTTACTTTCTTTTTTTTGGTACATGACTGTATGACATCTATCGTATTAAAATAGACAGTTTATACTATTAAAAATTAACACGTTCAAATATAAATTTTATTACTTAAAACTTTAAAAATCATTTTTTATGAATGAAAGATAAAAACCTTTACTCCTCTAAAACTAAATAAAAAATGTCCCCAAAATACATATTATACTTCTTCATATTATACTTCTTTTTTTCTGCAGTTTTTTTTCTAGTGATATTCTTTTTATTTCGTTTAAGAGTTTATCTCTAGTTCTATGAGCTGCATACTCTTTGCTGGAGGAATTTATTTTGATTTTGCTCCATTATTGTAGCTGATTTTCAAGGGACCTGCCCCCCATCCTACAATACTTTTGTACAATATGATTTCATACCAATCAGAGACAAACACATATTCAGCCTATTGTTGAGCACCCTAATGGCCCACCTTACCCATCTAAGAAAACATGTTTGAAGCAATTTATAGAGTCATTTTCTAAAAGTTAAAGCCAAGCCATTTTTACGAGATTTGTTTTCATAGCAACAAAACTTTATGCTTTCTCCTTTTTAAATTAATGCTTCCAGGTTCCAGGGTAACTGGTTCCAGGGGAACAAAGTCTCAGCAACACATCCGCTTCGATCCATTAGTTTCGGTTTCTGCGTTTTTGGGAGTGTTCCTTAATTAACCAGTAATTATGGAAAGAAATACGCTGTTCCTACCAATTAGCTTTCTTTTATGGGAAAGTATTGACTTTTTCTTGTTTTATATCAACGAATTGAAACAAAAAGGGCATACAGAAATTTTTACTGGGAGAGGGGTGTAAATAAAGATAATGAACTCAAGGATTCGTTATTAATACGTTTGCATATACTGTTTAGGTAGCATATGAATATACAATATTTTGAAACAAATAGGATAGGGCAAAAGTATGTGTTGGGTTTTAAAGTATTTGGTTAAGGCCCTCTAAAGTTTTTACACGCACCCCCTCCTTTTCTTTAACAGCAGTTAATTTATTAATTTTTTTTTACAGTTTGCGGTTTTTACAAATTAGCTTCTTTTATTAACAATGGTATCAAAATCAAGATTTGACGATGGCAATTCCAAGAACTTTTGTTCCTACCTTGCGGAAGACAGCTCTTAGAATATTAGCCCTAAATTGGCAATGAAGAGAATGTGGCACATTGAAACAAAGGAGCCGTCCCCCCCTCAGAAAAAACCTGCTGTGGGTCAAGTGGAGTTTTTAAGAAAGCCGAACGAAACTTGTATATAAATATCAAAGTAACAGAATTTATGTAGAAAAGGAAAAAATGATGAAAGGCTGAAGGGGGCTAATCGTATTTCATCAGACATTAACGAAAAAGAACTTCATACGGCTAACTCTTGGGAGGAATAAGAGAGGGGGAGGGGTAGTCGTACTTCCTTAGACTCTGACAACTAATAACTTCATGGGTCAAATTCTTTGAAGATAGAGAATTCTGCATTATAGTATTTTAACGTAGGACGCCATTTTTTTTTATTTGTTTAGGGATGGGAGGAGGTGTAGCCGCTTGTGTTTAGCAATGGACAGGTAGATTCTCATCAATTGTTTATTCTAGTCTAAAAAATTTGCTACGGGATCCAAGTCCTAGTTGGTTTTGACTTATATCATGTAGTAACGCAAGTAATGGTATATCAGGCATTTTGCAGGGGCTGGGTCTTGAGACCTATACTCCCCGTCCTGAGGACAATGGACTGTTATGATTTTCTTCACTTTATATAGTTTACACTCTTTTTGTTTTTTAAGTTGTAGCTCTCTTAACAATGCAACCGCTGTCGAAAAAAAGGTCTTGGGCATACTAAAATTAATTTCTTTAAATGACAATTCGCTCGACAACCCTTTCTAATCCCTTTTACATATTTATAAGTACTACTCCCATAGAATGAAATCAAGGGTTTATCCCCCACCCCACAAACTAAATGCTCCCAGTTGAAAGAATTTATTTTTTACTTTTGAACCCGGTTTTTGAAGGGGCTTTCCCCTAGGCTATAACATTTTTGCGGATTAAGATCCCCTGGACCCAGTTATTCTTGGATTCAAATTTCAAACTGATCAGAGAAAAAACAGTTTTGGCCTATTTTCACCCCCCTCTCCCTTACGCCCGAAAAGCCTTATTTTATCTCAGAAATATGCCTTGGGTTTCGGTTTTTCCACAGGAGGTAATTTATTTGTAACATTTTTTTTTTTATAACAAAACTCATAAGGTCTATTTGCAACAATTAAACAGTTCGTGGTAAAAAAAACTGTAAGTAAGGAGCGACTCAGCCCAATAGTAACCGAAACCGTAAAAGAATAAATTTTGATAATAATGGATAAATCAAAAGAATTAGCTTTTTATGCTGATTCTAAAATTGATTAAGCTTAATGTTATCGATCACAAGCTACCAGTACGAATATGAGGATCCCAGGATTAGTTCTGAATTAGGACATGTTGATTTAGGTTTGTTGCATTAGTATTTGATTGTATGACCTACTCCGTGTGCTTCATTATTTGTATTTATGTGCAAAAGGCAAAAGCTTTCTACGTTGTGGCACAATAGATAAATAAATACCTGGAATATTTTTTATTAGAGTTCTGTATTATTCATTGACCCTATTCAAAATATATTTTATAAATAATTCTAGACAATCTCTAACTGAGGCAAGGATATTCAATTCAGGTAAAAAGCAGACTGGCTCCTGGTTGTCGTCTGGTGGGCCAGTGCATAAACCTTTACCCGAAAATACATGGCCGAGGATTGGATCACAGCAGCCGCAAGGTCGATGAAAGGACCGTTTTAGATTAATTACGGACTTCTGTGTTTTTCTAACACAGACAAACATTAAACAATGAGATACATATAGCAGGATGATTTTAAAATGTCCCTTCCACAGTGGCGTCTATTGGGGAGACAAGAGACATTATGCCTTCCTAAATTTTTCTTCCCTCGTTAGATTTTGAAATTTACCTTTTTATTGGTGTCTTCAATGAAAAAATACCTTCTTATCATTTTCTTTGGATTTTTTTAACGACAAAATTACCCACCACCCTACATTTTGATAACTGCATTGCACTTCTCCTCTCTCTAATTTTCGGGGCTTATGCCTCGCTCTTACTAACGGGGCATAAATATTTATGCCCCCATTTGAAGTAAAATGGAATAGTCGTGGGCATCAAGCCATGGCTAATTGTAGAGAAAGCCAAGACAGATAGTCCAATTGAGTGAGAGGCAATTCTGGCATTAAACCCCCTTATTAGGATTGTATTAAAAAGGATGTTAGTTCATTTATTAATAGATAGATATGTCTACATATAATGCCACTGCTCTTACAGAGGGAATCTAAAATAGATGTAAGTTTTATTGATTGCAATCTTTGTTCTCCCTTTGCTTAAACCAAAAAAATATTCATCATAAAACGAAAGAGACCACAGAGCTTTCGAAGCACTAGATTACAGCCTCTAAAATATAATAGCCTCTATTAATTCTGTTTCTATTGTCTGTGTGTCAAGTGACGTCATGTTTGTGTGTCGACTGACTTCATATTTGTCGACTGACGAAATTACAGACCGGGACATCGGGACACAAATGACGACCGGGACACCGAGACATAGGGAATATAAATGACAACCGGGACACTCAAAGAGAAAGCAACCGGGACACAAGGAATGTTCGATTAGCAATCACCATCAACTAAGCACCGGGACACAGGGAATATAAATGACGACCAGGACACTCAAAGAGAAATTGCAGACCGGGACACCGGAACACAAATGACGACCGGGACAAAAATGACGACCGGGACACGGGGACACAGGGAATATAAATGACGACCGCAACACTCAAAGAGAAATTAAAGACTGGGACACCGGGACACAAATGACGACCGGGACACAGGGAAACAACAACAACGGGGACGCCGGGGGGCACAGGGGGATATATAAATGACGACCGGGACACAGGGAATGTTCGATTAGCAATCACCATCAACAAAGCTCAAGGGCAATCATTAGAATAATGAGGTATAGATCTGAATACAGATTGTTTTTCCCATGGACAATTATATATTGCATGTTCAAGAGTCGGTAAACCTGACAATCTATTTATATGCACAGACAATGGGACAGCCAAGAATGTTGTATATTCGCAAGTTTTACGTAGTTAAAAATATATATATATATATATATATATATATATATATATATATATATATATATATATATATATATATATATATATATATATATATATATATATATATATATATACATATATATATATATATATATACTAGCTGTTGGGGTGGCGCTTCGCGCCACCCCAACACCTAGTTGGTGGGGGCGCTTCGCGCCCCCCCCCAAGCCCCCCCGCGCGCGTAAGTCGTTACGCGCCATAATAGTTACGCGCCATTGTAGTTGTGTCCCTATGTCCCACCTGTGAATATAGATAGATATATATATATGGTTTTAACTACGTAAAACTTGCGAATATACAACATTCTTTGTTGTCCCATTGTCTTTGCATATAAATAGATTGTCAGGTTTACCGACTCTTGAACATGCAACATATAATGGTCCATGGGAAAACAATCTGTATTCAGATCTATACCTCATGATTCTAATGATTGCCCTTGAGCTTTGTTGATGGTGATTGCTAATCGACCATCCGGTCGTCATTTACATCCCCCTGTTTCCCCCGGTGTCCCCGTTGTAGTTGTGTCCCTGTGTCCCGGTCGTCATTTATATTCCCTGTGTCCCGGGTCCCGGTCGTCATTTGTATCCCGATGTCCCGGTCTGTATATACATTCGTTTTTTAGTTTTGTTTTTCTCCTTTATTTTTTTCCTTTTTTTTTCTTTTTTAGCTTATTTAGATTTTTAGATTTTTTAGTTTTTTTATTAGTTTTTAGTTTTTTTTCTTTTTAGTTTTTTTGTCCCGGTCGTCATTTATATCCCCCTGTTTCCCCCGGTGTCCCCGTTGTAGTTGTGTCCCTGTGTCCCGGTCGTCATTTATATTCCCTGTGTCCCGGTCGTCATTTGTATCCCGGTGTACCGGTCTGTATATACATTCGTTTTTTAGTTTTGTTTTTCTCCTTTATTTTTTTCCTTTTTTTTTCTTTTTTAGTTTATTTAGATTTTTAGATTTTTTAGTTTTTTTATTAGTTTTTAGTTTTTTTTTCTTTTTAGTTTTTTTGTAGTTTTTACCTTCTTTTTAGTTTTGTTAATTTTTTTTTTACTTGTGTCCTGGTCGTCATTTATACTCCCTGTGTCCCGGTGCTTTGTTGATTGCTAATCGAACATTCCTTTTGTCCTGGTCGCTTTCTCTTTGAGTGTCGTCATTTATTTTTTTCTTTTTTAGTTCTTTTAGTTTTTACCTTTTTTAGTTTTTTTTAGTTTTTAGTTTTTTTAGTTTTTTACCTTTTTTTAGTTTTTTTAGTTTTTTAGCTTTTTTATTTTTTTTATTAGTTTTTAGTTTTTTTGTAGTTTTTGCCTTTTTTTTAGTTTTTTTAGTTTTTTAGCTTTTTTATTAGTTTTTAGTTTTTTTTGTAGTTTTTGCCTTTTTTTAGTTTTTTTAGTTTTTTAGCTTTTTTATTTTTTTTATTAGTTTTTAGTTTTTTTTGTAGTTTTTGCCTTTTTTTAGTTTTTTCAGTTTTGACGTCACCTGATCCACTTTTTTCAGGTGACGTCACCTGATCCACGATCCACAGATCCACAGACAACTTATTTTTATATATATAGATAGTTTTTTTTTTTTTACTTATGTCCTGGTCGTCATTTATACTCCCTGTGTCCCGGTGCTTTGTTGATTGCTAATCGAACATTCCTTTTGTCCTGGTCGCTTTCTCTTTGAGTGTCGTCATTTATTAGTTTTTTCCTTTTTTTTTAGTTTTTTATTGGTTTTTACCTTTATTTTAGCTTATTTTTCAGTTTTTTCCTTTTTTTTAGTTTTTTTTTATTTTTTATTTTTTTTTAGTTTTTTACCTTTTTTTAGTTTTTTTAGTTTTTTTAGTTTTTTAGCTTTTTTACTTTTTTTATTAGTTTTTAGTTTTTTTTTGTAGTTTTTGCCTTTTTTTAGTTTTTTCAGTTTTTTTTTTAGTTTTTTATTGGTTTTTACCTTTATAGTTTTTTTAGTTTTTTAGCTTTTTTATTTTTTTTATTAGTTTTTAGTTTTTTTTGTAGTTTTTACCTTTTTTTAGTTTTTTCAGTTTTGACGTTACCTGATCCAGTTTTTTCAGGTGACGTCACCTGATCCATCCATCCATCCACAGACAGACAACTTATTTATTTATACTCCCTGTGTCCCGGTGCTTTGTTGATTGCTAATCGAACATTCCTTTTGTCCTGGTCGCTTTCTCTTTGAGTGTCGTCATTTATTTTTTTCTTTTTTAGTTCTTTTAGTTTTTACCTTTTTTAGTTTTTTTTAGTTTTTAGTTTTTTTAGTTTTTTACCTTTTTTTAGTTTTTTTTAGTTTTTTTAGTTTTTTAGCTTTTTTATTTTTTTTATTAGTTTTTAGTTTTTTTGTAGTTTTTGCCTTTTTTTTAGTTTTTTTAGTTTTTTAGCTTTTTTATTAGTTTTTAGTTTTTTTTTGTAGTTTTTGCCTTTTTTTAGTTTTTTTAGTTTTTTAGCTTTTTTATTTTTTTTATTAGTTTTTAGTTTTTTTTGTAGTTTTTGCCTTTTTTTAGTTTTTTCAGTTTTGACGTCACCTGATCCAGTTTTTTCAGGTGACGTCACCTGATCCACGATCCACAGATCCACAGACAACTTATTTTTATATATATAGATAGTTTTTTTTTTTTTACTTATGTCCTGGTCGTCATTTATACTCCCTGTGTCCCGGTGCTTTGTTGATTGCTAATCGAACATTCCTTTTGTCCTGGTCGCTTTCTCTTTGAGTGTCGTCATTTATTAGTTATTTCCTTTTTTTTTTAGTTTTTTATTGGTTTTTACCTTTATTTTAGCTTATTTTTCAGTTTTTTCCTTTTTTTTAGTTTTTTTTTATTTTTTATTTTTTTTTAGTTTTTTACCTTTTTTTAGTTCTTTTAGTTTTTTTAGTTTTTTAGCTTTTTTACTTTTTTTATTAGTTTTTAGTTTTTTTTTTGTAGTTTTTGCCTTTTTTTAGTTTTTTCAGTTTTTTTTTTAGTTTTTTATTGGTTTTTACCTTTATAGTTTTTTTAGTTTTTTAGCTTTTTTATTTTTTTTATTAGTTTTTAGTTTTTTTTGTAGTTTTTGCCTTTTTTTAGTTTTTTCAGTTTTGACGTCACCTGATCCAGTTTTTTCAGGTGACGTCACCTGATCCATCCATCCATCCACAGACAGACAACTTATTTTTATATATATAGATATATATATATATATATATATATATATATATATATATATATATATATATATATTCACAGGTGGGACACAGGGACACAACTACAACGGCGCGTAACTAATATGGCGCGTAACGACTTACGCGCGCGGGGGGGCTTGGGGGAGTACGAAGCGCCCCCACCACCCAACAGCTAGTAATCTATATATATAAAAATAAGTTGTCTGTCTGTCTGTGGATCAGGTGACGTCATGTTTCTGTGTTGACTGACGTCATGAAATTAGTTGTCGTCATTTTTGCTTTGACGGTGACGTCATTAACGTTATTTAAGACATTTGTTCACGGAAAAATGTTTAATTGTAAAATGACTGAAGAACCTACAATGGCAACAGCCGAGGAAGCTGCTCAAAGAGTTTATGCCAAAAAACTTGCTGCTGATAGAGAAAGTAAGAAAAGAAAGCGTTCCGAGGAATCACAAGAACAGCAAGAAAACAGGCTTGCGGCTAAAGAACGCAAAACCGCGCAGTTAGATGAAAATCCACCTGGACAGCGAGAGTCAAAACATATCAAAACTGAAAATGATAGCGATGATGATTGGGTTTGGGATTTTGACTTGGATAAGGTCATCAATGCCTACCAGATTTAAGTTAAAAAAAACAAAGGTTCGTCAATATGTACTTCATAGTGACGCTGAAAAATAAAGAAGAAAAAGAAAACTGAAAAAAGAAAAAAGGTAAAAAACTAAAAAAAAACTAAAAAGAAAAAACACTCAAAGAGAAATTACAGACCGGGACACAAATGACGACCGAGACAGAGGGAATATAAGTGACGACCGAGAACCTCAAAGAAAAATTACAGACTGGGACACCCGGACACAAATCACGACCGGGACACAGGGAATATAAATGACGACCGGGACACAGGGACACAACTACAACGGGGACGCCGGGGGCACAATGGCGCGTAACTAATATGGCGCGTAACGACTTACGCGCGCGGGGGGGCTTGGGGGGGCGCGAAGCGCCCCACCAACTAGGTGTTGGGGTGGCGCGAAGCGCCACCCCAACAGCTAGTAATCTATATATATAAAAATAAGTTGTCTGTGTGTCGAGTGACGTCATGTTTGTGTGTCCACTGACGTCATGTTTGTCGACTGACGAAATTACAGACCGGGACATCGGGACACAAATGACGACCGGGACATCTATATATATAAAAATAAGTTGTCTGTCTGTGTGTCTGTCAGGTGACGTCATGTTTCTGTGTCGACTGACGTCATGAAGTTAGTTGTCGTCATTTTTGCTATGACGGTGACGTCATTAAAGATATTTAAGACATATATGTTCACGTAGAAATCTATTAATGTTTAAGTTTAAAATGACTGATGAACTTACAATGGCAAAAGCCGATGAAGATGCTCAAAGAGTCTATGCCAAAAAACTTGCTGATTTCTCGGAAACCAACGTGCAACAAAGAGCCCTGAATCCACCGGATACAAAATTAACAGCTTTTTTTTCGCTTTGCAAAAATGATTCTTTTGCAAATAAACTGCTGTATACTGAAGTGCCTTCGTATTACACGTGGAATACTAAAAATAAAGTATTTGAACGTCGAAAACAGGGTAAGTCAGTCGACGGCCAACCTACCATCTTCAAAGATACCACGATAGGAAGACTCTACACCGTTCACCCCAATCAACATGAATGCTTCTTTCTACGCCTGCTTTTGGTGAATGTACCCGGTCCGACCTCCTTTGAGTATTTGAGAACTGTAAACGGTACTATACATGACACTTACCGTAGTGCATGCCAAGCTCTGAATTTATTGGAGAATGACCAACACTGGGATAACTGCATCAATGACGCGTGCGAAACGTCAACCCCAAGTCAAATTCGTGCATTGTTTGGCATCATTTTAACAACTTGCTCTCCATCAGCTCCTACAGAGTTATGGGAAAAATATAAGTCAAAAATGTCCGAATATATACTCCATCGAAAACAGTTAGAGACGTCAGATATGACTTTTGATTTTACATCAGAAATTTATAACTACACTTTAGTTATTATAGAAGATTTGTGCGTACGTATGGCAAACAAACCTCTTCAGGATTTGGGAATGCCTTCACCTAACCGTATCGCTGCTGTTTCGACATGTGTAGAATTGGATCGTGAACGAAGTTACAGTACGAGTGATCTATTGTCGTATGTACAAAATAACATTTCCAAGTTAACGTCGGAACAAAAAGACATTTATGATACGATAATGCATTGTGTCGATAACAACGTTCGAGAAATTTTCTTTTTGGATGCGCCAGGAGGTACTGGTAAAACGTTTGTGATAAAACTGATTCTGGCATCAATTCGATCAAAAAATGATATAGCGTTGGCAATTGCGTCGTCCAGAATAGCCGCAACATTGCTGCCTGGTGGAAGAACTGCTCATTCCGCTTTGAAATTGCCTCTGAATTTGCATTCTACAGAAACTCCCACGTGCAATATTTCCAAATCATCTGGGATGGGTAAAGTATTGCAGCAATGCAAACTTATTATTTGGGATGAGTGCACAATGGCACACAAAAAATCGCTCGAGGCTCTGGATCAATGCTTGAAAGATTTGAGAGGGAAGTCGAAACCCTTTGGCAGCACATTAATATTGCTTGCGGGAGATTTCAGGCAAACATTACCTATAATACCTAGATCAACTCCTGCAGACGAGATGAATGCTTGCCTGAAAAATTCTAATTTATGGGCACACGTAAAAATATTAAAATTAACTACAAATATGCGTGTCCGATTGCAAAACGATGACTCTGGTCAAACATTTTCAGATCAATTGCTGGCAATTGGAAACGGAAAGCTCCCAGTAGACTCAATTTCAGGACGTATACAACTACCTGCTAATTTCTGTAATTTAGTGACGTCCAAAAATGAATTGATTGAAAAAGTATTTCCAAATATTCTAAAAAATTATAAAAATAATAAATGGCTAGGTGAAAGAGCGATTCTCGCACCCAAAAATATAGACGTCCACGAAATCAACAATATTGTTTTGACCAAGATTCGAGACCAGGCAGTCCTTTACAAGTAAGTCGACACAGTTTTGGAACCAAATGAAGCGGTTATTTATCCATCTGAATTTTTTAATTCCATAGATCTTTCAGGGTTTCCACCACACGTGCTACAACTAAAAATAGGCGTACCAATAATACTTTTAAGAAATATCAACCCACCAAAGCTTTGCAATGGCACGCGACTTGCCGTAAAAAAAAACAATGGAAAACCTAATAGAGGCCACAATCTTGACAGGGCCTTTTGAGGGTGAGGCTGTTCTTATTCCTCGCATTCCCATGATTCCAACGGATCTGCCTTTTCAATTTTCACGTAAAAATATTAAAATTAACTACAAATATGCGTGTCCGATTGCAAAACGATGACTCTGGTCAAACATTTTCAGATCAATTGCAGGCAATTGGAAACGGAAAGCTCCCAGTACTGGGAAAGCCAAGAATGTTGTATATTCGCAATTTTTACGTAGTTTGAAACACATATATAAATCTATCTATATTCACAGGTGGGACACAGGGACACAACTACAATGGCGCGTAACTAATATGGCGCGTAACGACTTACGCGTGCTGTGGGCTTGGGGGGGCGCGAAGCGCCCCACCAGCTAGGTGTTGGGGTGGCGCGAAGCGCCACCCCAACAGCTAGTAGGGAATATAAATGACGACCGGGACACTCAAAGAGAAAGCGACCGGGACACAAGGAATGTTCGATTAGCAATCACCATCAACAAAGCACCGGGACACAAATGACGACCGGGACACAGGGAATATAAATGACGACCAGGACATAAGTAAAAAAAAACAACTAAAAAAAAGGTAAAAACTACAAAAAAAAACTAAAAAGAAAAAAAAACTAATAAAAAAACTAAAAAAGCTAAAAAAAACTAAATATAAATGACGACCGGGACACAGGGACACAACTACAACGGGGACGCCGGGGGGGTGGGGGCACAGTGGGATATATAAATGACGATGGGGACACAGGGAATGTTCGATTAGCAATCACCATCAACAAAGCTCAAGGGCAATCATTAGAATCATGAGTTATAACTAAAAAAAACACTAAAAAAAGGTAAAAAACTAAAAAAAAAAAAAACAATTCAAAAACGAATGTATATACAAATCGAGACATCGGGACACAAATGACGACCGGGACACCGGGACACAAGGAATATAAATGACGACCGGGACTCTCAAAGAGAAATTACAGACTGGGACACCAGGACACAAATAACGACCGTGACACAGGGACACAACTACAACGGGGACGCCGAGGGGGCACAGGAGGGATATATAAATGACAACCGGGACACAGGGAATGTTCGATTAGCAATCACCATCAACAAAGCTCAAGGGCAATCATTAGAATAATGAGGTATTGATCTGAATACGGATTGTTTTCCCAAGGACAATTATATGTTGCATGTTCAAGAGTCGGTAAACCTGACAATCTATTTATATGCACAGACAATGGGACAGCGAAGAATGTTGTATATTCGCAAGTTTTACGTAGTTAAAAACATATATATATCTATCTATATTCACAGGTGGGACACAGGGACACAACTACAATGGCGCGTAACTAATATGGCACGTAACGACTTACGCGCGGGGGGGGAGGTCTGGGGGGGGGGGGGCGCGAAGCGCCCTCACCAACTAGATGTTTGGGTGGCACGAAGCGCCACCCCAACAGCTAGTTATTTACTAGCTGTTGTTAGTTAGCTGTAGCTAGTCATTTACTAACTAACATTACTTATTTAAATAAGAAAAAAGACAATTACTAAGTTTTGAGCAATATTAGTCATTGAAACATACAGTAAAATAATTAGTTCATCGACTTGTATGAAACCGCTTTTGGAGATAAGAAACATTGCGTTAAAATACTTGTTTGAATTTGATATATTTGAAGGCTACTTTTAAGCTTTTGCATAGAAGTTACTATTTGTTGTGGGATTATGGAACACCAAGTACTAAAGCATCAAAATGAAAATAGTAATTTTCCCCCTTTGCCTACGATAGATCTCTTCATACCTGAAAACTGCGATTTCTAAGGTTGTTCTTTTGAATAAGCATTGTGTAAATATTCTGATCACACAATTATAGATAATCACAATTATAGATCAGCAAAAGTAATTAGTTATAACTGACAGCGCTTTTCGTCCGTATAAAACTAAACTAAAAATCTGTTGAAATTCAACAAATATACCTTATCAAGATTTTAAAATATTCAGATTTTTTGTTACCTGTTTTCAATGTCTAATAAAAGGACTTATTCCCATTTGAACTTTTATTTGCTCGTCATAGAAAGGCAATGTGGTCTTAGAAATAAAAACAATTTTTGGTATTGCGTAGAAAATATACCTTAAAACAAATATAGGTATTCACTTTCTTAAGCTGCTTGGTGAAATGTATTTTTAGCCTAGTTTTCGCTGATTTTCGACCCAAATTTCTTTTTTTTTTTAATTTGGTAGCCGCTACTAAAAAAACAACTGCATAACTGGATGTAAGGCTCTTTTTCCTAAGAATTTAATTCCTGATTTGTCCTATCTTTTTATATATTTGGCTGTGTTTTGCCACTTAGCCAACTGAACAATCAGATTTCATTTTCACTGTTATTGGTACCTTAAAATTACTATTTGGTAACTGCATAGCTGGATGTAAGGCTCTGCAACACTTTGGTTTTATCCCGTTTTTTTTTTTTTTTTTTTTTTCAATGCCTCCGATCTCAGCTTTTCCCTGGAAACTGGTAAGGGTCTAACCTGTGCGGTATTTACGGAAAGTGTGGACCTCAGGCCGGACTGATGAATATGGCATCACATTTAGGAAAGCTACGTAGAACTCTTGCCTGAGGCCAAAAAGGATGGTTTTTGCTTGTCCACGAGCCAGAGCCTATGGAGTGCGAAGTGAAGTGGAGTTATATAGCCTATGTCAAAGAGGAGTATCTGAAGTTATGCAGCCAAGCTTTCGTTTCATCAAAGCATGTTTCTGCTTACGAGTGGAAAGCTCCGTTCTAGCTGGCAAGCAGGCAGGCACCACTTTCAAATTGAAGATGGACTAAAATCTATAAGCGTTAAATATATGCGGCAGTTACCCGGCCCCACAGCCAATATATCTTCTTTGAGTGATAAATAGAAAAATTTACAGAAGAAAAAATTGGCATTTTCCCACGATACCGAAAGTGCTGCCATCTATTGTTTCTACCCATTTCTGTGCGTGATTTCAGCTGAGTTTATCATACGTTTTTTCGGACTTGGGATTGCGGTAGAGAAATGGTATCAGATGTGCCTAATAAACTTTAAAAGTTCTCTCATTGCTAAAGAAATTGGAGCGTACCCTTTGCTCCTTTCTAAGTGGTGACGTTATAAAGTTGGCCTACGGCAAAAAAAATCAACTTTTGAACTAAGACAGATAGAATTTTTTTTCGACGGCAATCGATAGCTCTTGATGAACTGATCAAAGCATATGATATCTATATTTTGGTACAAAAATTGCTTCATGAGGTATACCAGTTTGAAAGTTTCAAGGGGTTGACAACTTCAGTAGTAAGGTACACACTGAAACGAAATCTTGGCCGATACAAATTGTGAGACATAGAGGACTTGTAAGCAACAGTCGGCTGTTAGGTAATAATCAACTTCGGCAATGAGGGGTTAGCAACTTTTGCTAGTTGGTGTATCTATTATTTTGTTTACAATGTATTTGATGGTAAAACCAATTTAGTTCCAGTGGTAAGACATGTAGGGGAATTGTAAGTAATAATCGGCAATTGGGCAAATTCTAGATTTCTGGCAAAGCTCTACCCAGTATACATCCCTTTTTTCCAAACTAATTGAAAATGAGAAAACGTTATGGTTTCGTTACCTTTTTTTTTATAAATACCTCATTTGCAAGAAAGAGTAGATTGTCTGAACTACCTAAATGCTTCAAACATATAATAACATTTAAAAAAAAATTGGTTGAAAATAAGCCTATCATGCTTACACACAGAGATGGGTAACAGAAGTCTATCAGATGTTAACAAATGTCAACTCCGACTATCTCATGATTTAACATGCGGAATTTGATGGCAAATATTTTTTTTTCTCTACTTGGTTCTCTATTCCTTACCATGCAGTATATTTGGTAATAAGTGAATTTCTGTTATTACAATTTTGTCCCCTGAGACTTTACAAACTTCGTTTTGGTGAAAAGGCACATGACTAACCAGTTAATTTACTTATTCATTGATTTAGTATTATTTTCTTACCACAAAAGCTTCATAAGTAACTCTGAGTAGAGAGCAAGCAGATGTTAGCAAAAACATCAAAAGTACGCTTCATGATATGGAATGTGCCTTGTAATTAGCTGTTTTTAATGCTCTGCTATTAGCCATAGTGTATTATTGTTATTAAAAATTTGTCCCCTGAGCCTTAAAGATCAAATATGGGGCAGAGATACGAGGCGTAAGTGCAGTCTCACCGTTTAGAATTTCAGAGTTACCCCACTCAGTATGCATCCAGTTAACGTCAGGGTTGGCATTGTTGGTGATTCCCGCCAAATTTGAAAATTTTATTTTTGTTTGATGATTTCTTGGTAATTTTGCAGAAAAAAAATTGTTGATTTGATTACGAAATTGGTGATATTTACTATGTTTGAGCTAATGAACTGGTTTGTTTTGTTGTTGATTTTTCAACAACAAAAAAGTGGAAAAAAAGTGATTTATTTTTGCCTTGGGTGGCAATCCTGACTGTCATGGCAAGACGTTCTTTTTGTCCCTTGCTTACATCCAAATAGAAAAGAAGATGACCACGAGAATAGTGTTCGAAAGCGCCAGAGACAAAAGTCACGATCTCTGTTTTCATGACATTTGGGGGAGGGGTCTAAGTAAGGGAAGGATCAGACACAACAAAAGTGCTTATAGCTGCACCTTTATGCAATAAAAAGTGCCAAAATAGCACATTTGTTAAAAAGAGGGGATACATCAAAATAGAGCTGGAAGTATGACTATAAACTAGATACATCGCAAGGCGTTTCGTTCGTTTTCTATTTTGTTTTTCAAACTGCAAATTTTTCTTTTAAGAGCCGCCACAACACGGAAGAATTTCTATGCAAAACTAGTGGAATGGTTACCCTATATGGTTATCCTCTCTGCCATAATAATATAAAATGAAGTAACATACAGACATCAATATCTAAAAACACATTTGAAAGTAGAGTACTATATACTGACCCCACTTAAAATAATTTTATTAGTTTTTAACTAAAAGTTAGTAATTAAGTTAGTAATTTCACTAACAGTAGTAAGAAGCAATAGTTGGTAATTCTAGGTAACTCTAATTGAAACAAGACTTTTCAATTAAGGATCAGAGCAGTGACTCCTGGTTTTGCTGTGGTGAACCAATTGGCATTAAACTTAAATTGGACTATCTCCTTTGAACGTGGCTTTTAAGCCTACACACCTTACACACAAGAAGATGGGCACCAAAGTTTTCAAAACGATAGCATATGAAAAGAGGAAGAGAAAGGCGACAACTATTGACCCAGAGCCAATATGCTTTGGCGGTCATCCAGTGTGGTGGTAGGCTAGTTGGTGCTAAAACTGAACTGGGCTAACTCTTATGAACGGGACTTTTGGACCTACATACCTTACATACAGGGAGATGGGCACCACAGTGTTCAAAACAATTGCATATGAAAAGAATACGAGAAGGGCAATAACTGTTGCCCCTGACCCGGGATCTTCTGGTATCAAGGCATCCCAGGGTAAGTAGACCCGGAAGTGTTGTCCTGTTATTTGCTCCCATATCCCACAGGCTAATGTGCAGAAAAGACACATTGAAAACAGAAGAAATACAATCTGGAAAAAAGATTAATCTTAAACAAAATGTAGTTTTACAGAAAAATTAAGTAAAAATGAGAAAAATTAGAGATTAATTTTAACCTAAAATTCATTCTGATAAAAGTAAAAAGAAAACTCTGATCACCTAGCAATCCTTTTATTTTATTTTTTCTCTAAATTTTTAATTCCACTTAAAAAACAAAAGCATCTTTACACCTTTACAAACTTTTATAGCGAATCAAGTGATTACGACCTTATGTATTAATTAATTAAGACTGTAGTGACATCAGGCACTTTTATATTGCAAGTTTCGCGGTGCCATTTTGATGCTCAGGTAACGATGTGCTACATATCTTGGCAATAAAATAATTACCGGCTGTGTGGGTAGTCACCCCACACAAAAGACACGATTTTTCATAAGCACCACTGCCTTACAAGACAAAGAACGGTCAAAAGGCCTTGTCAAGTGTCCCAACTTGACAATGAGTGGGAGAAGAGCCAACGGAGGTTCCAATAGGAGTCATCAACTCAAGAGCGGGGAGCTCAAAGCTCTCAAATGGATTAAGTTGAAGGTGAAAATCTTAAACAACGTTTCAATTTGACATTTTAAGGAAAAACATAATAAATTTGCCAATTGAAAACCCTAAATCTGTAGTGCGCTGAAAAACAATAGTTCTCACATATTTTTATTGGTTATTAGTTATTCGCTGTGTCCTTAAGACGCCAAATAGAAATCTGGTATTAGATTTATCCTTGCAAAGGTAATGATCACAGTCAACAAGTCTAAAATACAGATCGTCGCTGTTACCCCTAAAGGACGTTGTAAAACTTCGTAAATAATTATCCAAGATCATTTACTGAGCTGGATTCATAGGGAAGATCAGCAGGGAATGTACGTTGAATCACAATCCAATCCTCTTGACCTATATTCACCTGCAGGCCCTCCCATTGAGAAGAGCTTTGTAAACGGTCTTTGGCAATTACTTCAGAAGTGTAAAAATCTGTAACACGACCTTTAGATGTACCAGTGACCAGACGTTCAATCGGCATGCTCTCCAATGTTAAAAAACGGTCGGATACTAGGCGTGTATGGAGCTATCCGTGAGCATGGTACGGTAGGTTGGAATTGCCATGTTTATTAAACAATCATAGGATAAACACTGATATGCGATCAGAAGAAAATTTATGTTTAGTTCGTTATTTCCAGTTCTCTAAAATTTCTTTCGTAAAGATCAAATATTCAGAAAAAGCTTGCTTTTAGCAGGCAACATTCATGAAAGCCAGGGGTTTCAGCTTAGGGGGACCAGGGAATGG
Source organism: Artemia franciscana (assembly GCF_032884065.1). Classification (NCBI taxonomy): domain Eukaryota; kingdom Metazoa; phylum Arthropoda; class Branchiopoda; order Anostraca; family Artemiidae; genus Artemia; species Artemia franciscana. The sequence goes on along the minus strand of NC_088876.1, from coordinate 23,442,663 downwards.
AGCAATTTCTCATCCCCTGTGGAAATAATTATTGCTTCTGCAAGTTACTTTTAATTCTTGAGAATTCCATTTGTAAAGATCGAATTCTCTGAATAGTGTTACTCTTTACAGTCAACATTCATGATAACCAGGGATTTTAGCTATGTGTGAGGGGGGGGCATTTTCCTCTACATTTTAGAAAATACGTTTTAATATTTTCATTGAAAAATACCTTTTCTGGTTTTTTTTTGAAAAATCCCCCCACCTCTGGATAAAAAAAAAATACCTTTTCCTCCTTCCCTTGCATTTTCATGAATTGACGTTCCTGGTTACAGCATTTTTGAAGAAAATGAAGATAGACAAGAACAAGCACCAAATTTATCGGTTACTGAAGAAGTACTCAGTTAAACAGCGGTACCATATATACTTTTTGTCTGGGGTAGTGACAGTCCGCATTTATATACTAAACCGGTATCATGCGGAATGCACGACGTTAGAAATCTTACAAAATGTTCATAAGATATAATAAAAGAAATTATGACTAAGCATTTTTTTTGTTGGAATTAAATAACAATATTCTAAAACATAATTTCCAACTGTCTTCTTATATAAAACACATAAAAATTACCTACTTATTATTATCATCGTTCTTAGTCAGCTCTTATTTTCCTTTTCGTCTTTCATCTTATGAAGACTTATCAGAATCCGAAATTCACTCCCCAAAACTTTCTTTACTGAGCCAGAAAATGATATATTGTTTCCAAAGATTTACAGAAACAAAAACCTAATAAACTGTGGTCTGGGTTGGACCATAATCAAACATTAAACTACACCAGAACTTCTCAATTCTGGATTTGAAAGCACAAAAACGACCCGATTATAACATTTTTCACTGATATACGTATTTCACGGTCGCAGAGGAAAACCTAGCATAACCTTTCTAAAGGTTGTTAAACCATCCAAAAGGGTCATAAATGACAAAAAGACCCCAAAAAGGAGAAAGAACAAGGGCATGGGGCATAGTCAGACTTCCAAATAGCGTAGCGCAAATATGTTAACTGAAACACCCCTTAGAAGAACAAATCATATCATGTGCTTTGCTAATGTTAGTCACAAATACTCGCTAATATTACAATATTTGCCTCAGGTTTGTAATAAATATTTAAATATCATCTTTGGCAAAAACCTAGTGCCATCTATAAAACACACGCCTAGAATGTTTGGGTTTCCGACATTCATCTTACAGTTTTTTCGAAATTATACGAATAACAAAATCAATGGTACACTTGCGAAATTCAAACTCCTCTAAAGCATCTTTCTTTCTTTCTTTTCTCGATCTAAAGTAAAATAGACATTTCTACTCTTATCAAATCGAAATACTTACGAAATACATTGGTGATTCCTTGTTGATAACATGGCTGTTTCGCAAGCGTCATTAGCAAGCAAAATAATGACGAATACCACATTGCCCTTCTATAATATCAGACAAGGATATATTCAGAATTACAGAAATTCTTAGACAGTAAAACAAATTTGGGCATTTCCCACATATACAAGGTATTGTTTTACTTGAGCCTCATAAAACATTTTCATATTCAGCTCTCTATAACATTCATTAGCGCCGAATCCGTAAAATACAAAAATTTGTATTTTCACTTGTTTTTAATATCATTAAAAAATAATCCTGCCATTCAAAATGTGATATGTTTTTGCAACCCAATAATTTTCTTTAATAAGCACCTGTCGGCACTTCTGATATCGAAGTTGTTTGTTTTTAACCCCTTTTAATTTTTTTATTGTTTTTTTTTCATTAGATTGTTTCTTTTCTCTTTTTTTTCGTTTTTCCGTTCACCCATTGTTTCTATTTAAAAATTCCGAATACGAAATCAAAATGCCGGTACTATTTTTAAACGTTCTTTATTATCACGATCAAAATATTTGAAGGTAAAATTTTTTGATCTGTTTCTAAATTGAAAGTTGATGTGCTTTAAAAAATCATTTGGTTTTACTCCCAATCTTGCCAGTATTTCTCACCTTCTGAAGTAAATACACCTCTACAAATGGGACCCTTTTTCACATTCGAAGAAATCTTAAACATTCAAGGGCAGCTATAATGAAATCTGACTGTTTAATTCGGTAAGCGGAAGCTTACACAGCCTTTTATATTTTACAAAAATAAAGAAAATCGGGAATTAACTTTTAATAAAAAAAAGTACCTCCTTTTGCCGTAATACAGTTTTTGGTAGTAGCTGGCAGCAAATTAAAAAAAAAAAGAAAAAAACTGGATGAAAGATACGAACTAAAACAGCTTAAGAAAGTGCGGCTTTCCTTTCAAGTTGTAGTAGTCTTTGAAATCAGCAAATTGCTATTCTGCGAATTTTAATGGACGAAAAGCATTGTCAAATTAAACCAGTTAGTTTTACTTAATTAATTTTAGGGTTAAATGCAAGTGGTATCCCCCCTGCGAGTTTAAGTGGCCAGTACCCCCATTACTTTAAGCGACCCTACTCCTACCATTCCTACAATTATTTGAAGTTGCTACCTCGTATCCAGCTAAAACTTCTACGAGATTTGACATTTTTCCGGAAACAATACATTTTCGGTGAAACCATTCAATTGATACAAGCGTTATCACAACTTCCGGGGCGATAACAAAATTCTTGGAAACACATACCAGATATTTTTTCTGAAACATCGTCACGAATACAAGCGGCCAGTAGCCCATTATCTCAGCCAAATATTTTGATATAAAAAAATGACCGTCCAAGTAATTTTCTTTTGATGAAGTGAACTTAATTAAACAGGATGTTTAATAAAAGGAAGCTTAACAAGGACTCTAATATACAAGAGGTTTGCGATATATATATATATATATATATATATATATATATATATATATATATATATATATATATATATATATATATATATATGATTTTTGTTGTATGCTTAGCGGATGGGGACTGTTTCTTTTATAGTTTCGGTTTATCATATGACATGTACAGTCCCCTTTATTTACCGAATTGTATGTATATCAGCTATAGTTTTACAATCACCCCTCCCTACTAGCTATGCTTGAGCTATTAAATTCAGTCCGTGGATCATTTTGAACCTGGACATTCAGGGTACGGTAAAGAGCAATATAAAATCTAAAAAAAGCATTTGCGGAGTGATATGTTTTGTGCATAATATATAATGATTAGTTAAAAAAACACCCCTCCCTACTAGTTATTCTTAAACTTTTGTATTTGGTGCATGCATTTCTGTTATTGAACCGAAGCATTAACATGAATATTAGTAGAATATTTATTATGAGTACGACAGTGTCGATCTCACCATTAAAATTGTTTTTCTGATTGTGAACGAGAATCCTACTAGTTATTCTTAAACTGATGTATTCGGTCCATGGATCACTACTGAGCTCAAGCACTTAACATGAATACTAGTAGAATACGTATTATGAGTCCAATAGGGTCCATCTCTCCATTAAAACGTTTTTCTGGTTGTGAGCAAGAAATGGATAGACACAATATCACAACGAATATGAAAGGGTTCCATACCCCTCGGAAGGAGGGGGGTAACTTTTTTCTTTTTTTACTTAGATTTTTCTAGCTGAAATTTTTTCTACTTTATTTCTATGTCTTAAAATCATATTAAATGTAATTATAACAGAAAATCACTTGTTATTTTTTTTTAATTCACTGATATTTTAAAAGTACAAAATACTTATAAATTAATTATATTAATGCGATATATATACTTTTTTTATGTCAATGGCGAAATTCCTTCCAAACTTGCTTTGGCTTTTGCAGAAAGTACAAGTGCCATAGGATCAAGGACGATTTTGATTTTTGATTACTGGCGATTTTCTCCACACGAATTTGAAATGTTTGGACTTTCCTCTTGTATGTAAAGTAAATGGAATTCCTCTCTACAATTTATCCTTTGATAAATCCTATGGTACCCTATATCAATTGACAATACAATCCCTGGATCAACATTCACATCTATTTGAAAATGGTATAATGAATGAATGAATGAATGAATGAACTTTATTACCCGTAAAGTATAAAAAACACAAAGTACGGAGTATTATAAATAAATATAAATAAATAAACAAAAACAAATACGATAAACAGCGAAGAAAAACAAAATTCAAACTAACAAAAGACAATATGGACTAATCAACCAGTATCAATATGGAAAAAAGGCTGCAGAGGGTCATAAACGTGAATAAAGTTGACAGTCTTTTTACATAAATCATCACTGGAAGACCGAATCCGAGAAGGCACATCTACTAAACCAAATCGAGCAATTATTTTTTTGTTTCGGTGCCATCTAGGAAGCCGGAGGAGGAATTTGCAATATCTGAAATAAGCCGTACGTAGAGTATGTCGATCTTTCTTACGAAACAGATGAGCCATGCCTGATAAAAACAAAAGCACAGGGGCGCAATAAGCGGTATAAATCATGCACAAACCGTTGCGGTTGTAACGGCTTTTGTTTGGGGATATTTTTCCATAGGCGAGGCGTAGGTTTTTCACGGCTTGATTCACTAGGGATGAACAGGTAGCGGAAAGTGTTGGGCCGAAACACAGACCAAGCCAACTAACTAAAGAAGAACATGGTAGAACTGCGGTCCCAGTAACGAATGGAGCGACCGCATAAGGGCTATTAAAACAAATAAACTCGCATTTAGACGCATTAACTGACAGTCCAATCTTAGATAGTTCATTGGTTAACATAGTAAAATTAGAAAGCAATCCACGGCGAGTCCGGGCAACAAGAAGAACGTCATCTGCATATGCAATAGAAGACAAACCAGTATTACCGTAAAAAACAGAACTTCTAAGGGGACGCAGGCACGATGCAAGCACGCATTTAAATATACTAGGAGACAATACGGCACCTTGCCGAACTCCCTTATTAATTTTTACCGGGTCAGATATTTGGCCATTCCAGGTAACTTGAATTTTAGACTTTGAATACCAAGAAGACAATAAACTTAGTACGGAAGGATTAACACCTGAAGACGCAAGGGAAAATAGACCCTGAGAGTGGACAATATTGTCGAAAGCTCCAGAAATATCAACAGTAAGACAGTATAAAGACATTTTAGCTTTTACGGCATCTTTCATGAGTCGGCTTAAAACATGATGTGCATGGGATCAACCGAAACTTTTCCGAAAACCAAATTGAAAAGGCGTAAAATCACAATTCGACTCAATTTCTGGTAGTAACAAATGTTCAAGCAACTTACTTAAGAAACACGATACTGTAATGGGACGATAATTCACACATGACGTGGGGTCCTTGCCTCGCTTTTGAATAGACGTTACACGGCCACAAAGGAAACTATCAGGAACAAGCGACTGTGCTGAGCAAGACTGGAAAAATGTTTGTAGATGGTTAAGTAGAGCAGGACAATCATAAGCAAAAAATCGGTAAGAAAGGCCGTCACCATCAAGGCTATTTGAAAGCTTAATTTTTCTTAAAGCCCGGCGAATTTCAGATATTGCTACAGGCTGGACATGAGCCTGCAGGAGACGGTATGGTAAAAGCGGTTTAAGCAACTTATAATAAAAAGACTGAAGAAAACTATTAAATACACTGAACACACGCTTAAAATGATCAACAAAATTAACTTGCTGGATACAAGATAGGGTAGATGGGGAACATTTCTCACTATTAATAACCTTATTCCAGGAGGCCTTATCGGTGGGGCCTGGCCATGCATTCAAGCGTGCCCTCTTCAAACTGGCCTTATATTCAAGTTTACACTTTTGTTTCAAAGAGAAAACAGCTCCGGAAGATGGTCGGTCACATGATATCCACATACGTAGCCAAAATTTGGCTTTTTGCTTAGCACGTTTTACTTCAGGATCAACGTTCCAGTTAGGCTTTCTTGTACCAATCCTAACTTTATCCACAGGCACTGCAGGTTTGGAAGCTGATTTAAGGCAATGGACGATTTGACAATAATAGAAATTTAGGTCAACTGTTCTTGAAGGCGAGGAAACTGACGTTTGCAGCAGGTGATATGGCACTTTTATGGTCGACAGTAAGGCAGTTAGCGTAGCAAGGTATAGTGGGACATTAGCACGATCCCAGTTCAACTTTGTATGCCACTTCGGCTGAGCCGAAAGTATTTTGCCAGATAGCTCACAGGACAAATTACAGCTAAGAATAAGGTGATCGTCGTCAATCTTCTCTTCGTCCACCCTGACAATCGATGATATTAAGCTGGAACTGGAAGAGATCACGTGATCCAGGTTCGATTTTGAACAGCCTCTGTTATGAATATACGTGAATGGGAGGCTCTTAACTGCGACGTGATATATGCTAGGAAGGGATTCTAGCAAGAGGATTGATCTATCGGAGGTACCAAGAATGTCACAGTTAAGGTCACCAGCTAAAACCCAATTTAGGTCTTTCAAACGTAGACTTTCGAGTAGAGACTCTAAACTGGAGCAACATTTAGCGAAAGATGTGAACGATGCTATAGAACGTCGATCGCAAGGTAAGTAAACGTTTATAAAGGCGGTACTGTCACATTGAATCGCTAAGATGTTATCATCACAATGAATCACAGAGGGCTTTGATGGGGAACGGAAAAAAATTGCTAGGCCACCGGAAGGGCGGCCTCTAGTTTTCTTGGTCTCTTGCGAAAAGAAAAGGTGGACAGAAGATCGCTTCAGGCTAGAAACGTTTGATTTGGTCAAGAGATGTTCTTGCAAGTACACTATGTCATGGACTAATAATTCATTAATTAACAAGTCTTTGTCCTTTGTGCCGTTAATATTAAGAGAAGCAAAACTTAAAATAGTGGCTTGGTTCATTTTGGAGCAGAGTTCAGAGCGCGTTTTATCACTGGGCAATTCATACTATAGGAAACCTGAGCTTCGCCGCAGTTGGCACATTTCGGAGCCTCTAAGCAAGGATTGTCTTTAGTATTGGAATGGCATCCAGAACATTTAGAGCACTTCATCTCATTCGGGGCACATGGGCAGTGAGCTAACGAATGATGGATACTTTGGCATCTAAGACACCGTCTGGGCAATTCTTTGTATTCCGATATTTTAAAAGACTCGTAACCCAAGCGCAGACCTGTAGCGATGGCAGATTTTAGTGCAGCGTAATCAAGGAACTCTAAACGGAATGTATGAGAAGAGCCGATCTGGCTGGCCTCAACAAGACCAGGAATAACGGAGATGAGTATACTGCTAGAAACACTATCGGGAAGTCCCCTAATTACTCCAAGAGGTTTGCGATCAATCACTTTAGCAAGAATATTTGGGTAGCTCGCAACAGCAGATGCGGCAAGAGAATTGGCGGAAACTTTATCCAGCGTAACAACAACCCATCTTTTCCTTACCGGATCGGACTTTACCGACACAATACCGTCATGTCCGGCTAAAGAATCAAGCTTTTTCTTGCGAGAAACGGGGTCTCTTAGTTCTGGAGGCGGATATTTAAGAACAACGGCGTACGAGGGTTTGTGATTGGTACCCTTACTATCTGAGACCTAAGAACTATTAATAGACGTTGTTGGACTATTGAGGTGAGCAAGCGATTTTAACTGATCAAGGCACTGGTTGACTTTGGCGGTAAGGATAGAATAAGCTGACGCCGGAATGCTAGGGACTTCAGAGGGGGATTTGATCACGAACTCTGGAATATCAATATTTTCTGTAGAGCAGCGAGAAAGAGTAGCGATAATGTCCGACAATGAACTATTCTTAGCACTGGATCCCGAACGACGAGGTATAGGCTCATCTGGGAAGCAATTGCTATATAAAAGTTTCTTAGCTCCAAGAACATCTTCATACGGGAAAAAATCACTAGCGTAGAGTTTACCTCTGCCAAACAGTTAACGGACAGTGTAGTACTAATCTAACAAGATCAATTTGAAACCTCCTGGGAAATTACCCCGGACGGTAGTGTTCTATTAGACTTGGCACCATGAACACCAATCAAATAATCGATGTATTTAACTTGGATCCATACATGTCCAAATACAAATCCCATAGCATACCCTCGGATTTCCTTGAACATGTTCATAGTGGTAACAATGCTATTATAATTTTTAATAGTAGTCCATCGACTGTGCAGACAGGGGATTCGCTATGCATCTTTCAAAGAGCGAAGAATATAGAGTTTTTTGATCCTCATGGTCTACCATATACATTCTGCATACCTCACATCAAAAACCTCCTTGAAAAAAGTGGAAAATAAATTATTTCAAATTGGAAGCGAGTACAAGATTTATCAACAAAAAGCTGTGGTTTTCATGCATTACTACATTTTATTTTTCGATGTCATAACTATACTTCCAATGAATTTCTCAACATTTATGTAGACAGTCCTCGATTGAATGACTTCATAGTAGAAAATATCCTGTCCTAGCTGTATAATACTGATTTCAGTGCTCTAAGAATAAAATGTTCTGACAATATTTGTAAATTTGTTTATTAATAAAAAATATATGTACAAAAAATATTTTTTCTTCATCTCTTCAGACTTCTTCTCCTTTGTCATTTAGTTAGTCGACATAGACAACGATTAGTAGTGGCAGATCATTGGAATTCAACTTGTACTGATCTTGGTGTGCAAAGTCACCGTCACATTTTCCACAATATAATTTAACTACATTTTTATTAAATCTCTTTGTGAAGTAATTGATACTACTATAATTCATATTGTAAAATTCAAATGTTTCTATTTGCTTATTTGAAGTAATATCACACATGATATTCTCAAATGAAGAATCACTTTCTTCAACAGCCAAATAAAAATCAGTAGGTTTATAAGCATAACTACCATTATCCTCCCAACAATAACGTAGAAACCATACTCACTCGTTATTCTTGCAATTGAAACGTGCTACAAATTCTTCTCCACAAAACAATTTAAATCCATGACGATACCAATTCTCTAGAAATAAACTTAAATCACGTTTAGGGTTTTCCCCAATCATTCCAGAGTAAGCATTTTCTCATTGATTGCACTTATCATAGTGACAATGGGAGCATATGTGTCCTTTAGGATGAGAGTCACAAGCCTCTTCAAGGCAGGAATTACAATCCTTAATTTATAAAACATATCCTCTTTACAATTTACATGCAATTTACTCTCACACCACCAAAGAGACACTGAGTTACAAACAATAGGAATACTCTTTTTACTTCTAGAGAGAGAGAGGAGCAATCAAGTGACGTTAAAATCAATTATATCTGTTTTGGACAGGATTTTTTATAAATTGTCGTCTTTTTTAACGAAAAAAAAAGAAGACAGAAAGATCATCATGGGAAAGTTCATTGTTTTTAGGTAGTGTTAAAAACCAAATCCACATTATCCTTTGGCTTGTTTAAATTAGTACGTCAATGAATTGAGTAAGTGCATTTGGTCCACAACTTAAAAGCCTCATACAGTTGGAAAATCATTTTCCATGATAATGTTAAGCATTTTTTCAGGAGAATATTTTCTTTTGTACGGTTAACATCTGAAATTAATCATTTAGATACAAACACTTTTCCAATGTTACAAGATTCCTTAGGATTATCTGTTTTTCAAGTCCATCCATTTTTCGTTCTTGACACTCCCACTGCCGATTATAGACAAGACTAGCAATTACAAGTTTCTACTTTGTGCACACTCTCAACGCCAATTGGCACCCTAGAGAGAGAGGGGAATAAACGGTCAAGTAAAATATCTAACCAAAAACAAACAAAATCATTACAAAACACTTTTTATTGTCGGAAATGAAATAAAAGAAAACATTTCCACTTTTTTTTCATAAGACAACCCGTCAAGACAATCAGTCAATCCATTGTCCTCAATATGCTCCGTGATTACATGCTCCGTGAAGAACTATTAATAGACGTTGTTGGACTATTGAGGTGAGCAAGCGATTTTAACTGATCAAGGCACTGGTTGACTTTGGCGGTAAGGATAGAATAAGCTGACGCCGGAATGCTAGGGACTTCAGAGGGGGATTTGATCACGAACTCTGGAATATCAATATTTTCTGTAGAGCAGCGAGAAAGAGTAGCGATAATGTCCGACAATGAACTATTCTTAGCACTGGATCCCGAACGACGAGGTATAGGCTCATCTGGGAAGCAATTGCTATATAAAAGTTTCTTAGCTCCAAGAACATCTTCATACGGGAAAAAATCACTAGCGTAGAGTTTACCTCTGCCAAACAGTTAACGGACAGTGTAGTACTAATCTCGCAAGATCAATTTGAAACCTCCTGGGAAATTACCCCGGACGGTAGTGTTCTATTAGACTTGGCACCATGAACACCAATCAAATAATCGATGTATTTAACTTGGATCCATACATGTCCAAATACAAATCCCATAGCATACCCTCGGATTTCCTTGAACATGTTCATAGTGGTAACAATGCTATTATAATTTTTAATAGTAGTCCATCGACTGTGCAGACAGGGGATTGGCTATGCATCTTTCAAAGAGCGAAGAATATAGAAATTTTTGATCCTCATGGTCTACCCTATACATTCTGCATACCTCACATCAAAAACCTCCTTGAAAGAAGTGGAAAATAAATTATTTCAAATTGGAAGCGAGTACAAGATTTATCAACAAAAAGCTGTGGTTTTCATGCATTACTACATTTTATTTTTCGATGTCATAACTATACTTCCAATGAATTTCTCAACATTTATGTAGACAGTCCTCGATTGAATGACTTCATAGTAGAAAATATCCTGTCCTAGCTGTATAATACTGATTTCAGTGCTCTAAGAATAAAATGTTTTGACAATATTTGTAAATTTGTTTATTAATAAAAAATATATGTACAAAAAATATTTTTTCTTCATCTCTTCAGACTTCTTCTCCTTTGTCATTTAGTTAGTCGTCATAGACAACGATTAGTAGCGGCAGATCATTGGAATTCAACTTGTACTGATCTTGGTGTGCAAAGTCACCGTCACATTTTCCACAATATAATTTAACTGCATTTTTATTAAATCTCTTTGTGAAGTAATTGATACTACTATAATTCATATTGTAAAATTCAAATGTTTCTATTTGCTTATTTGAAGTAATATCACACATGATATTCTCAAATGAAGAATCACTTTCTTCAACAGCCAAATAAAAATCAGTAGGTTTATAAGCATAACTACCATTATCCTCCCAACAATAACGTAGAAACCATACTCACTCGTTATTCTTGCAATTGAAACGTGCTACAAATTCTTCTCCACAAAACAATTTAAATCCATGACGATACCAATTCTCTAGAAATAAACTTAAATCACGTTTAGGGTTTTCCCCAATCATTCCAGAGTAAGCATTTTCTCATTGATTGCACTTATCATAGTGACAATGGGAGCATATGTGTCCTTTAGGATGAGAGTCACAAGCCTCTTCAAGGCAGGAATTACAATCCTTAATTTATAAAACATATCCTCTTTGCAATTTACATGCAATTTACTCTCACACCACCAAAGAGACACTGAGTTACAAACAATAGGAATACTCTTTTTACTTCTAGAGAGAGAGAGGAGCAATCAAGTGACGTTAAAATCAATTATATCTGTTTTGGACAGGATTTTTTATAAATTGTCGTCTTTTTTAACGAAAAAAAAAGAAGACAGAAAGATCATCATGGGAAAGTTCATTGTTTTTAGGTAGTGTTAAAAACCAAATCCACATTATCCTTTGGCTTGTTTAAATTAGTACGTCAATGAATTGAGTAAGTGCATTTGGTCCACAACTTAAAAGCCTCATAAAGTTGGAAAATCATTTTCCATGATAATGTTAAGCATTTTTTTCAGGAGAATATTTTCTTTTGTACGGTTAACACCTGAAATGAATCATTTAGATACAAACACTTTTCCAATGTTACAAGATTCCTTAGGATTATCTGTTTTTCAAGTCCATCCATTTTTCTTTCTTGACACTCCCACTGCCGATTATAGACAAAACTAACAATTACAAGTTTCTACTTTGTGCACACTCCCAACACCTATGGACTCCCTAGAGAGAGAGGGGAATAAACGGTCAAGTAAAATATCTAACCAAAAACAAACAAAATCATTACAAAACACTTTTTATTGTCGGAAATGTAATAAAAGAAAACATTTCCACTTTTTTTCATAAGACAACCCGTCAAGACAATCAGTCAATCCATTGTCCTCAATATGCTTTGTGATTGCATTCAATCAATGTTGTAGTCTGGACATATGCATTATATTCACTTATGCTGCGAAACATAATTGTTCTTTCGACTTAAATTTACTCAATGATATAACATATCTAACAAACATCTAATCCCACTCAAATGTTAGTCGACAATCCTTTCCAATTTCAATTGCTACACTTGGAACTCTTGACTTCTTATCGTCAACGTCAACTCCCTCAAGTTGCAATAGTGTAACACCACTCATTTTTTTTAAATATTAGAACGTCCTTTTTTCCAACTTGAAACAATGTAAACTAATCAAGCGTCTATGTGGAACTGTGATACTAAGTAACTCACCGTCAAATTTTTCAGCAACGATCACGTGATGGGTATCGTGTGCCTGGCCGTTTTATCTAATGACCCATTTCACTAAGAAAAAACAGCTGGCAAGCATTTCTAAGAATTTTCCTTATCAACCGGAAGCTGCGATAACGCCGTATGTATGAGGCTCTTGTTTTGTCGTAAGAATGGTAGGAGTAATGGCCACTTTAAGTAATGGGGGTACAGGTCGCTTAAACTCGCAGGGGGGATACTACTAACGTATCATCGCTGATGAAAATGCCATACTGTCCTAAAACCTTTATACTTTTAAATATTTCAAAAATAAAGCATATCTAATATATCTAATGCTAGACCAAGCAATGTCGACATATCGGTATCTCCTAATTTGGTGCACTTCCAGTACCAACCCAGAAAGCTGCGTTATTTCCACAATTTTTTCATCCCCTTCATCAAGATTCTTTCAAATAAATTTTAAAAGAAAACGTGGCCCTAAACTTAACCTGACATTAAGTTAATCAACATTTATGTTTGAAATACTCCAAAAATTAGGAGAGGGATCTTCGGCTATAACTTTGTTGAGTAATCAATTAGCCTATTTTAGCACTGAACACTCAATACTCCATTACACTTAAGTAGAATGAGCTTTGAAATATTGTAGAAATAAGGTATATCAGTTTAAATATACCGAATACCAGACCTAGGAAGGAGGATATATCTCCTTATATGATGCAATCCCATAATGTTTCACTATTTCCCAATTTTGTCTTCCATTTCATCAAAGCTCTTTTCAAATAATAGAGAAGAGCGGCCATTCAACTTCATCTGGAAAACAAAACTTTGAAGCAAGCAATTTGGAGTTTTAAGAGGTTATTCCTTTTTCATGCTCAGAGCGCAAAAGAGGGATTAGCAATGAACTATGTTAATCTTACTCATAAAAGAATGACTTTCGGCAAGCTGTAATTGTCACAAACTTTTGTCGTGAGTCCACATGTGAAATAAATTAAAAAAAAAAACATTCATGCTGTCACTCGAAAAATAATATGCGACGCGCGAGTTGCGACGAAACATCATCGTCATATCGTACAGTTTAACCGCTGTTTCCGTCCAATCGTAATAATAATAATCGTTTGCCAGGATATAATGGCGCCGGGACATAAAAAGTACCGGATACACTCTTTCGAAACATACAGAAAAGCATACTGAGATGAATATTCACTATGGAGAGAAATTCATTGACCAGTCATGCTACGTTATACAACGCAAAAGACATTCTACGAAGCGAATATTTCTCATTATAAAGTCAGTAGGTTTTATTCAAAACGTGACCAACTTATGTTTTCACAAGTCTATTCTGTTCTGTCGCTAGGGGATCGACCTGAAACTCTTGAGAAGTCTTTTTTTAGGTCGGGAGGGGTTAAGGGGACTTTGAATTTTATTTTGGGAGAAGGGGGAAACTGTTTTTTTCCGGTTCCAAAAGCAATTTATTCCTCAATGTCTCCGGGTAAGAACTGATTACACAGTTCTGTGTAAATGTAAATGCACCGTTTATAGACCAGTTCCGTGTATCTGAATAGACACATTTCTGAGTATCTATTCAGATACATAGAATAGACACAGAACCGATTAGTTAGAACTGAATAAACAATTAGCTCGTTTGTTTAAAATTCTAACAGGACAGGTACATTTTTATCGGTTAGAAGCATGCAGTCATTAAATTACAGAAAAATCTTGTCTTTTAATTGCAAGCGCAACAACAGTGCCTATTCAACGGAAAGTTTTAAACAAGATTCTTTCAACTAATACAAAAATCTGTCCAAGTATCCTATAACAAATTTGTCTGATAGCTTTCTAACACAAAAGAGCATTAGCTAAAAATTAATCTATTTTAAAAAGAAGAGGAAGCAATGTTTAAAAAATATAAAACCAATATTGTCAATAGCAGATTGCACAAAGTTAAAACTTAAAATGTTACTCTTTATAAAAAAAAAATGGTGAAAAAAATGATAATAATAAAATCTATCCAATAGCGTTGTTGCAAAAAAATTTACTACTTAAAACACTTTATGTTTAATAATAAAAAATCAAAGATTTTCCCTTTAAAAGTCAAGCAGTGGAAAATTATGGACAAACTGGGAGAGTAGGAAAACGGTCTCTTTAGAAGAGACCATTCAGAAAGCATTTTTTTTACAAAACCCCTGTGTTAGTTTCAGCAGAAGTAGTGCAGGAGTGATAGCCTGGAATCTGCTGATTGGTACCAGTATATTACGTAGTCAGACTCAATCAACCTATCATTTTATTAATACTAAAACACTATTACAAACGTAAAAAAGTTATTCGGCCAAAAAGCTTTGCTTGTTATGGGCCATACAACACAATAATAGAGCACCAAAAGACTCCAAGGGCCAGTCTGATGGCTTATACCTCTATTGACGGAAACATATTTCGAAGCTGAACCCCTGTTGAGTACCGAGTTTTCATGTATCACTCTCATACTAAAAACACGTTCAGCAGGCCATACAATTTAAACAAGAACTTTAACCATTTCAAACCAAGAAAAGATAATTACCTACGTTAAATAGAGGGGGAACAGTGGTAATCCGCTAGAATTGGGCCAAATAAAAGTTGGAAGTCTGCCCAAAAATACGCTTTTCATAATGTTAACTCCGCCTATCAACCAAACAATTTTCCTCCTCCAACGGATTCAACTGTATGAAACTAGGCAACTTGCTAATAAAAACAAATAAATACAACTTACCCCTAAAATAATAAAATTTAGCAGTCGATCAATGGTTGTTCTCTTAAATGTCGTTTTTCCACTATTCTGCATAAGTTTGGTATCTTTTCCAGCAAATATCACCATTCCATAGCACCAGGCAGTGTTTCGGAGTTTACAACCTCTCAATAATACTTTATTGTTGTCTAATGAATACCTACAGAAGGAAACTTTGCTAGAATAATATCTTAAAAAAGAGATACATTTCTAGTAAATATTCTAACAGACTAAATTCCAAACAAAATTAATAATACAAACCGAGAAAACAGGGTTTAAGGCCAGTAAAATCCACGGAAAAAAATACGACACGAATATTTCATCATTTTATTCGCCATTTAAACTATGTTTTTTTTTTGCTTAAAATTCCTAGTTGTTATCTAAAGCTGTTAACTAAGAAGTAGCACTTGTTACTTGAATTTTGGTTTGGTTATTTATTTATTTTTCTTAAAAAGCAAATGTAAATCAGAGATAGGTCTCCTCTTATTCAATTGAGGATGTAACCAAAATAAATATGCCCTTTTAAAAATCACGATGTCCACAGTGTCTTTGAGTTCAAAATTACCCTTGACATTCTCTGAAACTTTCAACTTAATAAGACCTTAAATATTCTTGAGAGAAGAAATGCCGTTTTGACAACCTGGATGTACATAGCGTCTTTTAAGTTAGTTTAATATCTCTTCTATGAATGTTACAACTTAATGCCCCTCGCCGTTCCTGGAATCAATGTAAATATGCCCTTTTGACAGCCTGGAAGCAGTTATTTTCTTTTGGCTTAATGTAACAACCCTCAATAGTCTCTGAAAGAATCAACTTAGTATCTTGGGTAGTTCCTGAGACATTACAGATACGCGCTTATGAGCACCTGCATGCAGTTAAAGTCTTTTGACTATAATAAAGTCTATAGTTCATAAAGTCTTTAGTTCAACATCCCCTTTAATATCCTCTGAAAATAAATTTCCACTCGATAACCTTAGCGACTCCTGAGATATAATAAGCCCTTCTGACAACATGGATGCACTTAAGCTCTTTTGATTTAGTTCAGCAGCAGTTGTAGCAGCAGTTGTAGTAGTAGTAGCAGTAGTGGCAACAGTCAGAATTGGAGATGTAGTAGTAGTAGCCACAGTCGCTAGTAGTTGCAGTAGCATTCGCAAATAGTATGTATATATAGAAATAGTATGTATATATGGTTGCAAGTAGTAACAGTCGTAGTCGCAAATATTCGCAGTCACAAGTAGTCGCTCTCGCAGGTAGTCACAGAAGCAGTCGCAATCACAAATTGTTACAATTGTACTCGCAGTCACAAGTAGTCACAGTTACAATTACAGTAGCAGAAGTTTTAGTAATTTTAGTAATAGTAGTTTTAGTAGGTTTTAGTAATAGTAGTAGTTTTTAATAACCCTAAAATTTTCAAGTTAATACCCTTAGTCGTTCCTAAGATGTTGCAGATACGCCTTTTTGATAACACGGATGCACAGAGTGTCTTTTGATTTGACTGGACATTGTCTATTGATTTAATTGGACATTTCCTGAAGTTTCATCAAAATACCCCTTGTCTTTTCTGGCCCAACCAAGATAAAAAATTCTCCGATTCCCCAGTAATAAATTCTATATAACAATCGGTAAACTGCATATATTACAACCCTTCCCCCTGGTACTATGGAGGATCATGTAATCCCATGAGGCATAGTTATTGGACCTTTTTAATAGTCTAAACAAAATAATTATCTCAAAATTTTAATCAATTTTGAGATGGGATATTTTAAAAAGGCGAGGGGATGGGGGCTGATTGCTCTCCAACCATTTTTAACATCTCCCTGAACATGCTAACCGTTTTTAAAACAATACCCTCAGCTATTCCTGAGGTCACATGCTCAATTCAACATTCCCTGAAATGTCACCTTAATACTCTTAGCCTTTTCAGACCAATTCGGCATCAAACATTCCTCTCTTTCCCAATCATAAACCCTATATATAAACAATAGACGAATTGGATAATTTACAACCATTAATCCCGACAGTTGCGGGTGGGGGTATGTCATCCCCGAAAGCATAATTATTGGGCCTTTGGACTATTCTGAAAAAATGTTGCCTCAAAATTTTGATCAGTGTTGAGGGGGCGGGAGGGATCTAAGAAGGACTGGGGGGCTGGTTGCCGTTTGATTATTTTTCAGCATATTCCTAAGTTTCAACTTAATATACTAAGCCGTTTCTAAGATATTGCTGATACGCCCTTTTGACAACCAGTCCGCACTTGGGGTGTTTTGGTTTTCTTCAGTATCCCCAAAAACATTCCATGAAAGTTTCACCTTATTACCCTTGTCGTTTTGGAGACCCTGGATAAATCATGCCACTTCTCTTAAAAAGAACCTATATTCAAACAATAAACAAATTGTACAATTTACAGTCTTTATCCCAGGGGCTGTGAGGGATCATGTTGCCCCTGAAGGTAAGGCCGTATCCAGTAGGGTATGGTTTTTGCCTCCCCCCTAAACTATTGCTTCAATCGTAAAAACGGAACAAAATGTATATAAACAAATTTTTTACAACTTCTTTCAGGTTCTTTTTGTAAGCCCCCCCCCCCTTCGAAAAAAATACTGGATACGCCCTTGCGCGGGGAATTTATTTTATCGTTAGACTATTTTGAGCAAAATGGATATCTAAAAATTTTGATCGGATGTGATTTGGGGGAGGGCAGCTAAAAAGGACATGGAAGGAGGGCTAGTTGTCCTTCGATCACTTTGGACTCCAAAGGGCACTAGAACTTTCCATTTCCAATCTAACAAGCCCTCTTTAAATTTTCTATGACCCCCCCCCTTCCATACAGAGAGGATTTGGGGAAACAAAAATAATACATTCAATCATTATGGCCATAGTAGCTTTAGGATTGACTCATGACCGTCAAGTCACCTGGTTCTCGGAGTAGAACATGAGAACTAAGTCTGATAGGCCCGCCTACCTAGAGTCTCGGGCAGTCGACCGAGTTTTTGGATTGACACTTAATAGGAATTTCTCTTGTGTTTGAGTTTTGCAATCAAAATGAGTATAAATGAAAAGAGTACTGAAAAGAATTGTGAGTGGTATTTTATCTTTTAGCTAACAATGTAACTGTTTAGCATACGTTGTTAAGTATGATATTAAGTAGTATAAGGATATTAAGGAGTATTAAGTTATTAAGGATGTTAAGTAGTAGAAATGGAAAGAATACTGAAAAGTGTTTTGAGTGGTATGTTTATCTTTTAGCTATTATGACCCTATACTATAGGCTACGCTTGTGCGTTCGCTCTGATCTAATAGTTGCTTTGACCCCGTCCCAGTCCCGTTCCTTTTACAAAGACAAGAAAAGCATAGAAATGTACAAATAATGCTCAAACCAAACATCAAAAAAGGAAAAAAATAAACTAAAATCAAAACAGGGGGAAAAACACTCCAAAACCTGGACATTTCAGTTCAAATCCGGGAATCTTTATGAACGAAAAAAAAAATTGAACAGCTAAACCAAAAAAGAAAATAACTTAGAACTTTATACACGAAGAGAATATCACCTTTCCATTTATAAACAAGAGCTAAGTCAATTTGTGCAGCTCCCTGACACGCCTACCAATTTTTATCGTCCTAGCACGTCTAGAAGCACCTAATTCGCCGAATCACTGAACCCCTCCCCCCAACTCCACCAAAGAGAGCGAATCCAGTACGGTTCCGTCAATCATGTATCAAGGACATTTACTTATTCTATCCACCAAGCTTCATCCCAATTCCTCCACTCCAAGTGTTTTCCAAGATTCCCCCTTCCAACTCCCTCCAATGTCAAAAGATCAGGTCGGGATTTGAAATAAGAGCTCTGAGACATGAATTCCTTGTAAATATCAAATTTCATTAAGATCCGATCACCTATTCGTAAGATACAAATACCCCAATTTTCACGTTTTCCAAGAATTCCAGTTTCCCCCTCCAACTCCCCCCAATGTCACAGGATCTGGTCGGAATTTAAAATTAGAGCTTTAAAGCGGAAGATCCTTCTAAATATCAAATTTCATTAAGATCTGGTCGCCCTTTCGTAAGTTACAAATACCTCAATTTTCAAAATTACCCCCCCCCCCCAACTCCACCAAAGAGAGCAGAATCGGTTTGGTTATGTCATTCACGTGTTGTAGACCAGTTTTTATTCTTCCCATCCAGTTTCATCCTGATCTCACTGCTTTAAGTATTTTCTAAGATTTCCGGTTCCCCCCAACTTCCCTCCCCCAATTATGCTGGATCCGGTTGAGATTTAAAATAAGAGATCTGAGTCACGAGGTCCTTCTAAATATAAAGTTTCATGAAGATCCGATCAATCCTTCGTAAGTTAAAAATACATCATTTTTTCTAATTTTTCAGAATTAACCCCCCCCCCAATAGAGCGAATCCGTTCCAATTATGTAAATCACGTATCTAAGACTTCTGCTTATTTTTCCCACCAAGTTTCATCCCGATACATCCAATCTAAGCGTTTTCCATGATTTTAGATTCCCCCACCCCAAACTCCCCCCAATGTCACCAGATCCGGTCGGGACTTAAAATAAGAGCTTTGAGACACGATATCCTTCTAGATATCAAATTTCACTGAGATCCGATGAACCGTCAGTAAGTTAAAAATACTTCATTTTTTCTAATTTTTCAGAATTAAACCCCCCCCCCCCAACTACCCCAAAGAGAGCGGATCCGTTCCGGTTATGTCAATCATGTATCTAGGACTTGTGCTTATTTTTCCACCAAGTTTCATCCCGATCCCTCCACTCTAGGTGTTTTCCAAGTTTTAGGTTTCTATTTCTAATTTAATCTGGTCCGGTCCATGATACGCCTGCCAAATTTCATCGTCCTAACTTATCTAGAAGTGCCTAAAGTAGCAAAACCGGGACCGACCGACCGACAGAATTTATGTCACTTGGTTAATACCAAGTGCTATAAAAAAAGAGAAAACAGAAATGTGTAAATAATAGGTAAAACTAAACGTAAAAAAAGGGGAAAAAGTAATATAACAAGAGCTAAGAGCTCATATGGCACTTGTGACGAGGCGAGAAGAGCTAAGAGCCAAGAGATCATATGGTATGAGCTCTAACAAAATTCTATGAATCAATAGATTGATTTAAAAAGGAAAATAAGAGGCTTAATGCCGGTCAAGATTTAAAATAAGAGCTCTGAGTCACAAAGTCCTTCTAAATATCAAAATTCATTAAGATCCGATCACCCACTCGTAAGTTATAAATACCTAATTTGTTCTAATTTTTCCTCTCCCTTTTGCCCCCCAGATGGTCGAATCTGGGAAAACGACTTTATCAAGTCAAATTGTGCAGCTCCCTGACACACCTACCAATTTTCATCGCCCTAGCACGTCCAGAAGCACCAAACTCGCCAAATCACTGAACCCCTCCCCCCAACTCCCCCAAAGAGAGCGAATCCAGTACGATTCTGTCAATCATGTATCAAGGACATTTGTTTATTCTATCCACCAAGCTTCATCCCGATTCCTACACTCCAAGTGTTTTTCCAAGATTTCCCCCTCCAAATCTCCACAATGTCAAAAGATCTGGTCGGGATTTGAAATAAGAGCTCTGAGACATGAATTCCTTCTAAAAATCAAATTTCATTACGATCCGATCATCTATTCGTAAGATATAAATACTCCAATTTTCATGTTTTCCAAGAATTCCGGTTCCCCCCTCCAACTCCCCCGAATGTCACAGGATCTGGTCGGAATTTGAAATTAGAACTTTAAAGCACAAGATCCTTCTAAATATCAAATTTCATTAAGATCTGGTCACCCTTTCGTAAGTTACAAATACCTCAATTTTCAAAATTACCCCCCCCCCCCCCCAATTCCACCAAAGAGAGCAGATCCGATCCAGTTATGTCAGTCACGTATCTTAGACAGGTTTCTATTCTTCCCATCCAGTTTCATCCTGATCTCACCGCTTTAAGTATTTTCTAAGATTTCCGATCCCCCCAACTGCCCCCCCCCCAATTACGCTTGATCCGGTTGAGATTTAAAATAAGATATCGGAGTTACGAGGTCCTTCTAAATATGAAGTTTCATGAAGATCCGATCACTCCTTCGTAAGTTAAAAATACGTCATTTTTCTTATTTTTCAGAATTACCCCCCCCCCCCCCCGCAATTGAGCAGATCCGTTCTAATTATGTAAATCACGTATGCAAGACTTCTGCTTATTTTTCCAACCAAGTTTCATCCCAATCCCTCCAATCTAAGCGTTTCCCATCATTTTAGGTCTCCCCACCCCAAACTTCCCCCAATGTCACCAGATCCGGTCAGGATTTAAAACAAGAGCTTTGAGACACGATATCCTTCTAAAAAACAAATTTCATGGAGATCCAATCACCCGTTCGTAAGTTAAAAATACCTCATTTTTTCTAACTTTTCAGAATTCACCCCCCCCCCAACTACCCCAAAGAGAGGGGATCCGTTCTGGTTATGTCAATTATGTATCTAGGACTCGTGTTTTTTTTCCACCAAGTTTCATCCCGATCCCTCCACTCTAAGTGTTTTCCAATTTTTAGGTCTCCCCCTCCCAACTCCCCCCCCCCAATGTCACCAGATCCTGTCGGGTTTAAAATAAGAGTTCTGAGCCACGATATCCTTCTAAATATCCAATTTCATTGAGATCCGATCACCCGTTCGTAAATTAAAAATACCTCATTTTTTTATTTTTTCAGAAATACCCCCCCCCCAACTACCCAAAAGAGAGCGGATCCGTTCCGTTTATGTCAATCATCTATCTGGGACTTGTGTTTATTTTTCCCACCATGTTTCATCCCGATCCCTCCACTCTAAGTGTTTTCCAAGTTTTAGGTTTCCCCCTCCTAACTCCCCGCCCCCATCACCAGATCCGGTCGGGATTTAAAATAAGAGCTCTAAGACACGATATCCTTCTAAACATCAAATTTCATTGAGATCCGATCACCCGTTCGTAAGTTGAAAATACCTCATTTTTCTAATTTTTAAGAATTACTCCCCCCCCCCACCAACTACCCCAAAGAGAGCAAATCAGTTTCGATTATGTCAATCATGTATCTGGGACTTGCGCTTATTTTTCCCATCAAGTTTCATCCCGATCCCTCTACTGTAAGTGTTTTCCAAGATTTTAGGTTTCCCCCCTCCAACTCCCCCCAATGTCATCAGACCCAGTCGGGATTTAAAATAAGAGCTCTGAGACACAATATCATTCCAAACATCAAATTTCATTAAGATCCAATCACCCGCTCATAAGTTAAAAATACTTCATTTTTTCTATTTTTTCCGAATTAACCGGCCCGTACTCCCCCCCCCCCAGATGGTCAAATCGGGAAAACGACTATTTCTAATTTAATCTGGTCCGGTCCCTGATATGCTTGCCAAATTTCATCGCCCTAGCTTACCTGGAAGTGCCTAAATTAGCAAAACCGGGACTTTAGGTTTTCCCCCTCCAACTCCCCTCAATGTCATCAGATCCGGTCGGGATTTAAAATAAGAGCTCTGAAACACAATATCATTCCAAACATCAAATTTCATTAAGATCCAATCACCCGCTGATAAGTTAAAAATACTTCATTTTTCCTATTTTTTGCGAATTAACCGGGCCCCCACTCCCCCCCAGATGGTCAAATCGGGAAAATGACTACTTCTAATTTAATTTGGTCCGGTCCCTGATACGCTTGCCAAATTTCATCGTCCTAGCTTACCTGGAAGTGCCTAAAGTAGCAAAACCGGGACCGACAGACCGACAGACAGACCGACAGAATTGGCGACTGCTATATGTCACTTGGTTAATACCAAGTGCCATAAAAAATAGACGAAATTTCAGCTCAAATCCAGAAATTTTTATGAACCGAAAAAAGAACTATTAGACTGAAAAGCTAAATAATAAAGAAAATCAACGCAACATGAGGATTTGCTTATGCTACTTGTATGTTCTAACTATTTAGTTCAGATTTTTTCTTCTTTTTTCTAAGATTTCGTTGATAGAGTTTCCTAGGGGGTAGGAAGCCAAAATCATCGAGACATTTCTAGTTTAGTTTATTTACTATCTTAGCTAAAACTTTTACCTTTTGTCATTCAATCTAGATCATGGTTGTCACCGTAGCAGCTAAGATCCCACGTGGCCGATATTTAAAACAAAACACAACTTTTTAAGACATTAATGACTCGAAATTCCGCTAAAACGCTATTTTTCAATAGTAGTTTTCATTCAGATCCAACAGAACCATAATTTATAATTACGCTAAAAAATAATTTCCCAATAACGCGCCATTTTTCCATTTAATTGTTTTTTACTTGCTCTTTATTATTCCAGTTGAGCGTTCCTTCAAATCTATCGAGGCTTTTTGTTCCGTAGTTAACGTAATTTTCCCCTGAAAATTTCTTGTTCTTTCAAAATCGTGTTCCTGCCTTACAATGTAAAACCACCAAATATAATTTTAGGAGAAGGTGAAGAGGGTGCTGGAGGCAATTCTTTGCTTCCAACCTGTATTCCCCTAAAAGAGCAGTAGAATTACTTGTAATAGTAGTCGTATCCGGATTAGAGGGACTTTAGGCCCTCGTCAAAATTCATCTTTATTTTCTTATATTTTTCCCTGCAACAAGCTTTTTTGTTTATTTTTTTGCTTGCTCTTCGTCATTCCACTCGAGGTCTTCTTCAAACTGGTCGAGGTTGTTGTGCTACAGTTCACATATGAATCCCTCAGTACGTTTTCCAGTTCTTTGAAGATCTTGTCTCTGCGCTGTAATTGACAGCCTGAAGATCTAGATATAGGAAAGAATCAGGAGGTTACTACATGCAGTTCGTTGCTTTAAACTAGTGTAAACACCTGCAGTGCATTGTTCTAATTTGTATTACATTTTTTAAAACTAATGATAAGACAATACGAATAAAAAAGTAGTGGGTCTAATTTTACAGCAATCGTGTCTACAGGGGGAGAGGATACCATTTGACCCTCACCAAAATTTATTTTTACTTTCTTAAAATTTTCCTAATTTTTTACTTAATCTTTATTATTCCATTTGAGAGTCCCTTCCTATCGGTCGATTTTGGTGTCGGGTAGTAGACATACAACTTTCCCCTTAGATTTTACATTTATTCCCAAATCTTGTCCCTGCGTTATAATAAGCAATCGGAAAATATACTTGAGCAAGGGGGTCAAGAGGTTGCTACACGCGTCACTTTACTTGAAATTAGTTTTCTAAAGAAAAAAAGTAGAAGGCTTAATTTTGCTGTGATTGCGTGCGCAGGAAGAGTGCGGGACCTCTGAGCCCTCGCAAAAGCTCACATTAAATTTCTTAGGTTTCATTATAAACAACCTTTTTTAACATTTTGTTTTTTACTTACTCCTTATTATTCCACTTGAGGGTTCCTTCAAATCGATTGAGGTTGTTGTTCGGCAGTTCACATATGATTTCTCCATTGAATCTTCCAATTTTTTCAAGATCTTGTCCCAAAGCAGCTGTTTCGGGAAGACATTGACGGCATTTTAAGTTGGTCTCCCTGGAAACAAAATTCAATGGAGATAAACAGGGGAAAAGCATGAATTCGCAAATATTACCAAAAACGCTGTTGATTCTACGAATTCGGATGCAGGTGAGTGTGTGAGGATTTCTGATGGATTCAGATGATTCAAGAAATTAAGGATAAGTTAATATGTTTGTACTCGGCTTCTCATAAGCCAGCATAAACAGCATTTCAATTCGTTTGCATTTTCCCTGACTAATAAGAATTAGACCTTTTGCCAGGACGAAAATATTTTGAAAAATTAGTCAGATTTTTGGCCCAAGCCACTTTTTTCTTTCATAAATACAAATGGTACTAATGCTAGACCGATTATTGCCATTCTTGGCAGGCGAATGGCGGATAGTGTTTGTTTTCTTTTTTAATAAATGTATATCTCATATCTAATTGTAGCCTTTCAATCTGCTCCCTCAAAGGAAAAAGCCATTACTTCACAAAATTCTTTCAGAAGCCTAGATTTTTTCATATGTTCAAACTGGATTCTAAAATCATGTACAAAATCTAAAGTGAATAGCCATGACTTCATAAAATCAACCGTTTACCCGTGCCATTTAACAAAACACTTGGAAAACTATATGTTCTATGACTATCTTAGTTTTATGACTATCTACCTTAGTTCTTCTGCCCTAAGAACGACGCATGGACGGATAATAGATAGACCTATCTATTAACAAATAAACTAAACATCATTTTTATACAATTCTAATAAGGGGTTAATGACAGATTTGCCTCTCACTCAATCGGACTATCTGTCTTGGCTTTTTCTACAATTAGCCATGGCTTGATGCCCACAACTATTCAATTTTAGTTCAACAAACATCATTTTTATACAATCCTAATAAAGGGGTTAATGCGAGATTTGCCTCTCACTCAATCGAACTATCTGTCTTGGCTTTTTCTACAATTAACCATGGCTTAATGCCCACAACTATTCGATTTTAATTCAGGTCTAGAAAAAAACTCGTAAATTTAAATGGTAATCCAAAGCCATGCGCTAAACCCAAAAGTGAATAACCATTGCTTCACAAAATTAAGTCAGAGGCCCAAAATTTTTCATAAATTCAATTGGGATTCCAAAACACTTTGTTTGATAAATTTTATTCCTTGAATTTATTCTCGTAGTGTAAAGCCACTGCTTCACAAAATCAAGTTAAAATCCAAGAATCTTACGAAAAATATTATAGAAAATTTTATGAGACCCAGTTGTGTGAGGGCATAAGTGATCCGTACTCTTAAATTAATGTGAACCACTTAACGTGAATGCCCCTTATATATTAAAGAAGTTATACCGTTGCCGTAATCTCATTCTGTAATCCAAGCCTGCGAGTGTTTGACAATCTTATACTCCATAAAGAACCTCAGAGTCATCTATTTAATGCCCTTTAGCAATCACATTTATCAATTAAGACTCAGTTTGATTGGACCAAGCCAAAGCCAGAAATAAGACTCAATTTATTTCAACTCTTAAGAGAAATTAGCTGTATAAAAAAAAAATCTACCCTGCGATTGAACACAACTTTGCGTTCACTCTGCTTCGCAATACAAAGGCGATACTTCAATCCCAGCTGCCAGAGGGCCTGGGGTAGCATAGATATTATGCATTAGCATTTCTACATAATCAGACAAGAATATTATATGGTGAACTTTTTCAATTTTGATTGGCTTGAACTTGCTAATCAGGTAAATCGAACAGTTCGTAGTAACGAACTGTCAGTAAGGTGCAACTCCGCCTAATAATAACATAAACTCTAAAAAACGGAACTGTGATAATAATAGTTATATCAAAAGAATTCACTTTTTTATGCTGATTCCAAATATGTAAAATTCATTAAGTTTGATGTTAACCATCGAAAGCTACGAGACTGGGAAAATGTGCCTGATTTTCGAAAAAAGGGGGAAGCACCCCACGAAAAAGTTAGGAAATTTCAATGAAAATTGCTCCAAAAAATTCAGTATATGAGACAACACTAGTGTAGAGGCTTCAAGCTCCCATCTGCGTTTTTTTTTCTTTTTGCCATAAGAAAGGTCACGGATGCGTGTTTATTTGTTTTTATTTTTTCCCAAGGGTGATCATGTCGAACCAATTGTCCCAGGAGATTGGCAGAGAGCTCATTCGAACGGAAATAAAAAGTTCTAGTGTCTTTATTAAGTGCCCGAAAAGATTGGAGGGTAACTAGACCCAAAAATGCGCCACCTTTTCCCCAAAGTCATCCGATCAAAATTTTTTTAGCCATCTTATTCAGCACAGCTTAATGGTCCAATAACTATGCCTTTGTTTATGACATAACCCCTCACAGTCCACGGAGAAAAGGGTGTAAGTTTTGAAATTTAAACATTGTTTATACATAGTATTTGTCATTGGGAAACACATAAACATTTTTCGGGGGGGAGGGATTTTCCGTGGGGAGGGGTAAATTCCCAAGGAAAATTTTCGTAGGGGGGTAAGTTGCCAGGGATGAATTTTCCAGGGTAGACTTCACATGGGGATAATTTGCCAGAATTCCTAAATGAAATTATTTTCTTTTGTCTTTCTTTCTCTTTGGCGACCCAATTTTAGACGTGGCGGAGTCCAGGCAGAAAAAACTTTTCATTTAGGAATTTTCAATGGAGGAGAAGGTGGATTTCCCGATATTTTTTGAAAAACGACCAAAAATTAAATTTTAAAAACAAGTTTTTTCAACTGAAAATGAGGAGTAACATTTAAAATTTAAAATGAACGGAAATGATTCCCTATATGAGGCGGATAACCCCTTTCTTGTTCCTCCCTCTTGACACTAAAGTTCGACTCTCTGTCCTAATTCTTTACTAAAACCGGTCAAACACAAGGGCCGGTGAATTTGAGTGAAAAGCACTTTTAAGGAACTTTAAGACTTTAGCGCAAAGAGTGAAGGTCGGGGAAGGGGCAGCCCCTTCATAAACGCAATAATTTTTTTTCGTTATAGGTTTAGTGTTGCTCTTTACTTTAAGTTGAAAAACTTGTTTTTTCTATTTAATCTTACTACAAACGGGTCCGAGAAGGATTTTTCTGTCGTAGAATGATTTTCTCTATGATTACCGATAATTTTCATTTTATTCTACTTTTAAATAAAAATATTCGAATCCCCGCAGAATTCCCCCCTTCCCCATGCCAACTTAAATTAAGCTAGATTCCCTGCGTATTTACCTGGACCAAAAGGAACTCGTAGTTCAAAAACCTTATTGTTTAAGCTGCAATAAGCCCTCATAAATAAATACTTCCGAAATGAAAAGAAAAGCTACTACAAACATTTAATATATAAAAAAGAAAAAAGTAAATATATTAATAAAATTATTCCCAGCTTCTTAAAGTATACAAAGATATATAGGTTACCATTATAAAAATGAATCATTCAATCCGATGTAAGGCATACCCATAACGAAAACGGTAATAATAATCTGCAAATTCAGAAGTTCCAAAATAAGATTTTTTGGAAGAATACCAACAATGGAACAGTTTCAACGCCGGTAGCCATAAAAAGAATGAAATTATTCGAATACTCTATTTGATAAAGTTCTCACTTGGCGTCAGTACAAAATCTCTTGATAGCTGTTCTATTTTTAACAAGAAAGAAAAATTGCGCGTAAAAAATTCCACTTTCACAAAAAAAAGTTATGACCGCATGAATAAATTGACAAAGTTATAAAAAAAGGATCTGATTTGTGACAAAAAGCAAATTAATGATACGATAAAACATATAATAAGATAAAATATAATGTAATAATTTATTATAACATAAAATAGTATATGATGGAATTAGTGTCATTATCAATTAAGCAGGACTAATTCTATTTTTTCCGTTTATGAGTAAATTTATGGCATCAGGTCACTAATACTTAGGCCCTGATTTTCAAACATTTACCTAAGTATTCTCCCTAGAATTGTGTCTATTGAACTTCCTTTTAAAGGAATCGCAAAACAGACCTAAAACCTCGGAAGGCCATCCCAAATGGAGATAGAGCGTCTTATTAACCTGCTCTTTAATTAATCAATGCTGGGTGTATCTTCTTGTAGGTAATCCGACCGTAAGGTTTCCCGCGTGTTTGCCGCTTTAGAACTGCAACAAAAAATATGAATATTTTATTCTGCGGAAAAAATTTTACTTATTTTGTAGTTTACATTTAAATTCAGTTTATGGGTTTATTTAATAATATTTAAAATTGCTCCTTGCCCGCGCAACATTTCTATTACTGAATCATATCAGCGCTGTCAGGTCGAGCGAGTTCCTACAAATTAGGCAGGTAAAAATATTAAATCTGGTATTAGGAAATTTAACCGGTTGTAGCACAGTGGATTGATACTCTGCTTGGCAATACGGAGCACCCGGGTTCGATCCCCGGTGCAGCAAGGTTGGGCGACGAGCTTTCTGCTTGTCCGTGTAAAAAACACTCAGCAACTGAAACGTCGACTCGACATTTTATGTGCCAGCAATGACTCAGGAGGATATTTATCGTTTTTTATCAGGACATTTATGTAAAAAAAAAAAAAATATGCCACATTGGGAAGAATGAAACTAATAATTTTCGCCAGTCAGGCTAATGGAATAAAAAAAACATGGTCGCCAAGTCTATATTACAACGAAGAAACAGTAAAGTCCTTGACAGTTTATATCCATGGAACGGGCTGTGAATAGACAATCTACTAGACTGTCAAAAACTACTTAAATTTGCAGGTGTTTAAGCTCACCTACAGCTACAAATATTCCGGCATCAGTTTGTTTAAGATCCAACGGCATCAAAATCAAATCTTTTTTTGCCCGCCGCTATTCCTAACACAGATCTATTCATATCTAAAACCATGATTTTTTCATATTTTCTTTTGGTTGTTTTGTACTTATGAACTTTATTGGATAGTGCCGCTTTTAATCAGTGTTGCCACGGTGAACCGAGAAAACAAATTAGCAAAACAAATTACATTGAAGAACTAAAGGAAAGGTTAACAACTAAGTTAATCTTAAAACTAATTTAATTTTAACACTAATTTTACTAAATTAACCTAATACTATGTTAAAACTAATCTTCTAAAGTAAATTAAATCAAAAAATGAAATTGAAAAAATTAAACTAAAATTTGAACTCCTGATCTTTCCTAACTTTTTAATAATATATATGCAAGTTTCAATTCAACCAATTCAAAAAACCAACTTCATTTTCACTGTCCTTTGTACTTCTAAGAAATATTTTGGCCGTCCTTTTACCTTGACATTACCAGGTTATTTAATTTTTAGTAAAACATTAAGTACAAAAAGCCTGATGACGACGCGACAAAGAACAAGTTGAGACATCGCTTAAAAGAAGATCTGATGCCTGAATATTCGTAGTTCCACGTGAGTTTTAATATCCTTCTAATTATGCCCGAAAATAAGTCTGGCAACCCGCCAAATTTCAGGCGTAAAAATTTATCTTAAGTTACGTAAATCGTAACCATACGAAAAGGAATGTAGATATATTTTAGAGAAATATATAGATATTAGATATAAATATTTTAGAGATATATATTTAGAGAGATATATATAGAGATATATATTAGAGATGTATTTCTCTCTCTCTCTCTCTCTCTCTCTCTCACTCTCTCTCTCTCTCTCTCACACACACTCTCTCTCTCTCTCTCTCTCTCTCTCTCTCTCTCTCTCTCTCTCTCTCTCTCTCTCTCTCTCTCTCCATCTCGCACTCTCTCTCTCTCTCTCTTTTAAAAGCCGGAAAATAGAAATTATCTAGGGGCATGAAATCCCCTTGAACTGCTTTTGATCTTTACCATGAATGGAATTATGCTTACCCATCAAGTTCAGCTGTCTCAATATAACAGAGTCCATTCGGTTCAGATGTTGAGAGGAGCAAAATATCTGCTGCAACTGAGTGATCATCCTCCATTCGTATAATATCACCGACAACAACCTTGTGCCATTTTTCGTTGACAATCTGGTTCTTTCGTAGCACTTGACTTAATCTGTTATTTACTTGACTGTCACTCCGATGTCTTTGCTACGGAGAAAGAAAATAGAGATTTTATTGCATAGCTACAAAACAAACAGAACAAAATTGTTCTGAGGTTAGAGTAACATGAATTAATTTCGACACAAGATTTGTTTATATGATTTCTCAAACTGAGCTTTTTAGAAAGTACGGTAAGAGGGTGTGGATGGGAGCAAGAATATAATCCCAAGTATTACCCAGTAATTGGACACTTAGGCCATGTTTTAATACCATATTTACATTTCCAGAGGATCCATTAAAAACATGAAATCCTGGGATACCTAAAGTTAGGCATATTCAAAAAGGAGGCATTACGGGCCATTCCCCCAAAGGAATCGTTGTTTTTAAGACAACAACGGAATATTTCATTTATATTAGTAGGCTACCTGTTGTATTTATTGGCAATGATTGTTTATTTAATTTCTGTTCGTTTTGGGTTTCATTTATTCTTTAATTGTAATTTCTGGTCATTTCCAGTTTGAGCTATTGTAGATTTCTTTTTCCTCTGATCTTAAGTTTAATATGGCCTTTACTTTTCTTTAGAAAACTGCTTTTTCGGAGTTTTTTTTATAATTAATATCAAACAATAAGTTATAGAAATAATTTCGTTCAATCCCACTTTCTAGGGCTTTAGAAAAAGGTCAAGTTTTACAGATTATTCCTTTAATAAAATTAATTAAAACAAGGACTATCTTTATTTCTAATGAACAGTTTCCCACCTCGTTCGACGACGTCTTGCTTATCGAACCACATTTTTCATCCAGCATCGTTTGATATACGGTCATTCAAAGGAGTCTCTAAAACTATTCATAGACAATTCTTCTGGAAAACCCATAGCACAAGTTCCTCAACCTTTCAAAATAGAGCCTTAGTTGACCATTCCCATTATCGTAGCTCCTGCCATCCTAATATTGTCTTCTTACGGTACATTATCTAGACCTACCTTGCTACTCTTCCATACTTTCTTCAATTAGGAAAATCATTGTTCATTCTACCCATCATCGTTCTTGAAAATACGAACTATTGAAATAAAGCTATCCTCTCCACCAATCTTCTCGATATCTGACAGCATATAGGATATTAAGGTGGTTTATGGGCAGGAGTTCTACTCTAAGCTGAATTTACCAGCTGGATATTTGATTTTGTGGAGGTAGCTCAGGGCTAACTGCCTGCCAATTAGTGCAAGATTTATAAAATATTCTAAAGAAAGATGTTCCAATGGAGACAGATATACTTGTCCGCTTTGCAGAGTTAAAGGGGATTATTTAGTGCATTGCTTAAGCCTATGATAAGGTAAGGGATGTTTGGAAATAATGAGTTGATACTTCCAGGTGTCTTAAATATTACGTCACATTAGTTTATTAGTATAATAGCAAGGTATCTGGAAATTTCATGAAAAAAAAAAGTTTAAGTAATGTAATATTTTATTTATGTATTTTTCCAAGTGTTAAGTGTTCTTTTCAATGACCGTGTTTTTAAGTATTAAGTACTTAAAATTATTAGGTTATTATTATTATTATTATTATTATTATTATTATTAATATTATTATTATTATTAGGTTAATATAGCGTTTCATTTAAGTGTTTTATGAGGATCGCTGATCTAAGTTTATATTATTTGTGCCTTTCGTTTATGTTATTGTATTGTGTTCATGGCCGTATATTTGGCTTTAAAATACACTTATCTTATATTTCTTATATTGATCCTATTTGTTATTAATTTTAAAAAAATGAAGACCTACAATAGCAAACTCATACCAAAGGAAAATATCAAGAGAAACTAATACAACTTTCATAAACAGTCTCAAATAACGGAGGTACAGAACACAAATACTTTTACTTCTGACCTTCTGATCCAGGCGCTGAGCCAAAACTGTACCTAGGGTTCGTTGTGCCCGGGGAAAAATTAATCACAGCTCCCTCCTCCCTCTCCACTCAAATATAAGCAAAAAGGCCAAATCAAAGTGAAAAACGTGACCAAAGTGGCCAATCCCCCAGCCACGGCGTCCTCCTCAGCTGCAAAGCCCCAGAAAGCTGACCCGTCCCCCGGCCTTAAACAGCTCTGTGTTCAATCCCCAGAAAGTTGGGACAAGCACTAAAATTTACAAATTAATTTACAAATCAAAGATAAGGGAAATCAACTGTAAAGGGAAACTATGAAGGGAAAATAAACGGTACCTATCGGTTATATAATAGACACTATACAATTTCGATCGCAAATGATGCGAGCATGACAAAAGAAACTGGTAAATCAACTTATTTACACCACACAATTAGCTTTAATTTGACTGCAAAATAAATTGTAGCTATATTTTATTTAAGTATTTAGTTTCTATTTTGGTTTGGTTTATGCAAACAAATTTGGGCTATATATTTGCGTATTAGGGGGGCTGGGGGTAAAGCATAGCATATATTAAATAGAGCAATGGTTAGTTTACGTATTCAATATATGCTATTCTTTACCTCCACCCTCCCCCCCCCAATGTGCAAATATATAGCCCAAATTCGTTTTTAAACTAATATATATTCATCATATTTTGTTTCATTTCATTAGCATTAATCGAACTTCACTTCCCGAGTGTCTACTATATAACCGATAAGTACCAAATAAACTATGAAGCAGAACTATAAACTTTACACAATACAATATAGACAACAGAAAAACATTTACTACAAAACAAGAATACTTACAAAATCGTCATAAGCGTCTTTAATGGCAGTGATTGCAAGTACGCCTATAAGTGGAATGGCAGTAGTTACTGGGGTCAGGGACGAAATAACAGGAACCATTTGTAGAAATAGTAGACATAGAAAGTAAAAGTTGGCCAACCGCTGAAACTGCTCGATCAAGTTGATTGGTAAAAACTTCAACAAAGTATACTTAGAAGTTTTAATATGGTTGTTCTGAAAAATAAAAAATGGATACTTTCCACCATTAGTTAGCAACTACTATCATATAATCAAATTAGTTTGGTTCCTCTATCCTCTATATGTGTATATATTATATGTAATACTACTTTTTTGTACTTCAGCTGCGGTACTTTTTACTTAACTTAAACAGACCACCCCATTTAGAAATTGCTGCCGGAGCGGTGTTAATAAGCCGTCTTGGCTAAGGGGCTGGCGCGCTGGTTTGAGAATTCTCTGTTTAAGGGGCATGGGTTCGATCCCTGTCACAGCCAGTTATTTTAAATTTGGACGGGGGACAGTGGCTTGACTCTGTAAGCTCAGCCAGAGTCGAACCAGCTCTAAATGGGACCCTGGAAAAATCTGGGGAAGGTAAGCAGGAAGGGTGTGCAAAAGCACAGGATGGCTGGCCCCCCACCCCACATTACACCTCCTGGCTGAAGGGTCACAAAACAGAGATCGGCACCACCCGTTTGGACCTTAAGGTTCTAGTGCCGTCATACTTCACTTACTTTTTATCTAGTGAGGAAACATATATCTTCAGACTTGTTAAAAAAATGATTTAACAGAATTATAATTTGTAATCATGAAAGCATGTTGTTCAAAATTTCATAAAGAGCCTGAAACACCTCAACCATGACACTAAATCAAAATAAAAATACATCAATATTACTGTCGTTGAAAATCCTAATCAGGAGATTAGCAACCACCCCCCCCCACCTTTTAACACCGATTTTTTTTCTTATGTTATCATGTACCCTTTTTAGTTAGCGCTTTAAGTAAATTCGCATTAATAAATTGCGCCACAATAAGAGCCATTTCCAGCAGCAAAATATCACTTTTAGCTGAACCGGAATTTAAAGGCCAAAGAGAGTATATTATGAGATAGCCAATCACTTTGTCAGGGTCTATTCTATCACCAATTGGAGATTTACAACTCTATCCATCATGGAAACCAAGAAAAACCGCAATTATTGAGAACACATCTCCTTATTTTTCTTATTTCATAGAGGTAATTGTACCTAGCCAAGGTCGTACAACAGCATGATAGGGAACATTTGAACGGAAATTAAAAAGTTTTAGTCATTTTTTCAGTTATGGAAGAGATCGCTCCGCAAAAAAAGCGCCCGTTTCTACTAAAATAATATTTTTTTTACCCAAACAGGGCAGAATGACTGCGAATGAAAAACTCAGATAGGCAGTCTGTTTTTCTCATCAATAACCCTTAACTAGGGATTTACAATGCCCCATTTTTAAAACTCTCACCTCACCCCCCAGTGGCGTTACGAGAATTTAGAGAAGGGAGGGGAAAATCAATTTTTCAATACTTAGGGGGGATTTTCCGTTTTTCAGTAATAGATACTAAAATAAAGTATTGTTTAACGAAAATAACCCCCAAAAAAGTATTTTTCAAAGTCCACTCCTAATTGGCGCCATTACGACCCCATATTAAAAATGCAGCTTTCTGGCAGTTGAAACCATTGACTAATGCTATTTAAAAAAAAAATACACTGTGTGCTCTTCTAGAGCTAAAGGTTATCGTTCCGGCCGATAATACAAAAAAAAAAAAAAAAAAATAAAAATCCGTTTTGACCCTCGATGGAACCAAATTTTAGATTTAGTTTTTTTACTTTTAAGATTTCTTTAGAAAATATGGATATCATTGTAGTATCTTTCGAGTTTTTTAGCTGTAACCTAGGAGAGTGAACAGTAGATCTTTTTCCCAGCCAGTCCGTAGCGAATGGATTTTCATAAAAAACTTCAGTAGGGCTCTTTTGATTGGAAATCAAAGTTGACTACCATTTTGCCACACATGTTCCACCACTCTCATTGTAATACTCACATGTAGTACTGAGGATGCGCAGATCCTCAGTATTACTATTTTGGTCATTTGTCTCAAACTTAAACCCCCTTGTGTCTAATTTGACACCATCTGTTTCAAATTTGAACCAACGGTAGCGTGGAATTCTAGTTTTAGTCGTGAAAGACCGGCTTCCATTGGCGGTCAATGACACTGCGACTAAAGGCATAAGAGAACATAATCACCTTCAATAGCTTTACGTCGTTGAGAAACGCCTCTGATTAGTTGGAATTGATGTCACACGATCCCTTTCACCCAATCAAAGGCTCTTCCACGCTACTGTTGGTCGAAATTTGAGATAGATGGTACAGTTTCAAATACCCACCTTATAACGCATGTACTCTGACAGCGCGCAAGCGTACTACTCCAAAACAGTTAGAATAAGAGCTTACGTATTCAAAATGGCCGTGATGCAATTGGAACACGTTCACCACCCTACAAATAGTACTGTAGAACCGGGTAACTTTGAACTAAAAATCGTGAAAAATCAAGGTTATTTTGTGATTATTTTTTTGAAACTAGTATCTACTCAAAACTATTTTTGGCGTTCGGAGAATACATCATTTTGCGTAAAATGGTAACTGGCCCAAACTACCGGTCTTCACGTTTTGAAATCTACGTCAATCCTAAAATAGCTCTCAAAGTTACCTCATGGGGTGTTTAACATAGGATACTAAAAAGTTTGACGGGTAACACTGAACAGGAGTTGGAGGAGTTTGAAGTCATATGGCATCAAACTTACTTTAGGCATACTTGAAGTAAAAAAAAAACTCGTCTATTGAGAGAAATACAATATTACTTCTAAAACAAAAAGGCGAAGAAAAGGTCAAATTAGTGAAGTATCAGATGACCAAAGTCATGATCAAACAAAAATTTTGTGCTGTGATTGAGCCAAGAGGCCTGAAGCCTCTACCTGGTCGGGACGGATGGATGCTGAGTCTTTCACCCTGGGAAAATAGAAGCGTCCATCCCTGTTTTTTTTTCGCAGGCATATCACGTTCAGCAAGTCTCCAGAAGAAGGAGACCTACCTCCAAGACTATAAAATAATTAGAAGTGCGACCCATGGAGAACTTTGCATTAAAGCAAGATCCCTCCACGGTTTTTGATGGATAATTTGAGTCCGTTTTGGCTGCATCTTGCTTGACAGAGTAGAAGGGCCAGAACTCATCGACTCATCAACTTCCATTTCAGACTCACTCTCCCATCCGGACGCGTCAGTCATGTCAGACTCACAGCTTGAATCTTCTGCATTGATGCTTATCGCCGATGTGATACTAAGACGCTTGCACGTGATATTTCTAACAGATTTGTCAAATATGCGGGCTTGCAGGACATCCACCAAAACTTTGCTGACGTTTTCCACAGCCTCTTGTCGAGTTTGCTCGGCGAAAAGTGGATGGTCTTGGATGACTGGAAAGTGATAGGCATTTGGAAAAGCCATTCTTTAGATTTTCCTTACCATTTGATGCCAGACTCTCCAGGAGTTGCTTCAGATGCTGGGGGAATTTGTCTTTTCTAAGTGCTTTTTTATTTGGGTAATCTATTTTTTAATCATCAATCATCTTCTTTCACGCTCTTTTCACTGGAGTAACGTCAAGCGGTTGTAGTATATGTTCAATCTGGTAGAAGGCATACAAAGCGAATGGTGTTTTCTCTACAGGCTTTCAATACTTTAGCAGAAAAGTGGGAAGAGAGGTTTTCACCCAACACAACTTTCATCCTTGCTCTTTTCTTTTGGTGGAGGAGTGCCAGTGACATAAATCACTCTTACAAAGTTTCACTCTCAAACAATCCTGACTTAGATACAGCATACCTAGATCCTTTAGGACCTCCTGAACGTCAAGTGCTAAAAACAACTTTAGCTTTAAAGCACACGAATGTGGAAGCAGTTCACCTTCTGCATTTCCACGTGTCACCAGGGGTATTGCTCCCTTTATTTCATTCATTATTCTGAAGAGGTATTTGGCACCTCTTTTCACAGTGCATTTCATTTTCCCAGGGTTGCCTGTTAAGCTAGTCTCATTGTAATTGTAAATATTCGACAAAGGCATATTTTGAATAGGCTCCTCTAAAGTGCCGTGGTACTTGTTCAACATGTCAGATGGAACAGAAGCTCTTTTTTGGATTAGTTTGCTACGGTTCTCAATCGAAGCTTTGAACGATGTCGATCTAGAAAGGAATTGATAAAGTCTTGTCCAGGTGTTTTGTTCTTAAAGCAATACACTGTTTTTCCAATTGGTTCAAAATAACTTTTGACTATGAATTTCAACTCGAAGCGATCAACAGGAAACCCCCCTACTAGGCACATGTAAGTGAATGAGAGACGATGACTGGTTCCTCAAGCCCTGTCATTACAGTTGGTCTTCCCGCCTTTTTATTGTGCTGCTTGTTCATTCGGTGAGAAAGAGTACCCAAAGGAACCCCGTGTTTCTCTGATGCCTATCTCATTGTTACATCTCCTTTCTTTATGTTTTCTAGAGTATTTTCCATCACTTATTCATCATAACTGGAAAACTTTCTTGCATTCACTGATTTCGTATATGTTTTGAGCATCTTCAAAACCGTCAATTGAGACTCAAATTAAAACGAATAAAAAACAAAACAAAAAAGACACACAAAACATTCCATAAGAATTTCCATTCAAAAGAATCCCGTCCATGATTTATACGACCATCGCTTCTCTACAAAGTATCCGAAAAAAAATCCGTTGAAGGCTTGTGGCCTTTACTACAGGCAATGGTATACCCTTGCCGCTGATAGAGCTAGTTCCAAGGATTAAATTGTTTGTCAATTGGTTTGTTTCTATATTGGGTGTCTTTAGAGGACTTGATTTGCCCTGTCTGGAAGTAATATTTAAAAAAAATATCATATTGTAAATATATCAAATTAAATTATAAAAGACCCAAATTAAATTGTCTTAAATTAACTTTTCTAATTTTCTGGGGGCAAATCGTAATTTTTATTTTTTATTTTTCGCATCTCGTAAGTAACTTCACAATCCTTTGTCTCTCCCATTGACCGTCAAATGACTTCCCCCAAACAAGAAATAAAAGTAGGTCAGAATCTATTAGCAAATGGTGATTTTTTTTAAAATAATAGTTGAAAAGAAGAACTCGATCTGTATCTTCTTGGGATCAATAGATTAAACAGGGTTTCCTAACGGTCTAAACGACCGAGTAAACTTTAATTCAATGCAAATTAAACAGTTGGCCAGAGCAGAGGAATGAGATCAATATTAAAGATAGACAAGGGTAACTTTGAACATATATTCAAAGATACCCCGGAAAACCAAATATTTGCGGATATCATTGAATATCGCTGCCAACTTGAATCTGTGGCATAAGAAAATGATTTAATCTAAAAATGATTAAACCTTCGGCTGTTCAGCTAAGAAAAATGTTAGATTGAAAGGACCTGTTTAGTTTATCTAAGTAAAAAAGGTTAACTTGCTTTTAGCCCTTTTTATGCTATTCTCCTAAATACGGTAAAATATGGCGCTGAATTTTTTTTCCGTTTTGTCTGTTTTCATAAGAAAAAGAATAGACATCAATTACTATTTAATATTAATTTTTTGTTTAAAAGATGTCATTTCTAGATTATTCTTTTTTTAAATAAGTAAACTAAAATCTACATAAAGATTTCTTCCGATTTAAATTTTTACCCCAAACTAATTTTCTTTTTGTCATTTTATAATTGCAATATTTTCTAATATAGGTATACTAAACTAAAGATAAGGTTATTCTGCCAATAATTTTTATCTCAGTCTAAAAGAGAAAATTTACAGTAAAAAAGAAAGAAAAAGAAAAATAAGAAACCAAAGAGTATGTGCAATTTATAAAAGTGAAATGACAAAAAATCACCAACACCATCTAACGTTTGGCGTCTCTTGGCACTTTCCTATTGCTTCGCGAATGAGCTTTCTTTATTATTTTTTTTTTTTTAGAAACTGAGTCAAGTGGTGGCGCAGTAGGTTTGACCTTACCTTGGTAATACGGGACCCAGAGATTGAACCCGGCAGTAGGGACACACTGCAGGGCCGACGCAGGGACCTTAGCAGCGAAGAAGCGTCGTTAATCTGAATACTTGTAACTTTCAGAAACTGAGAATACACACATTTTGCCGGTTATATTGATTGGATTAATTTTGCCTTATTATTACATTTAAAAAAATGCCAAGAAACGGCAAACGCTATATGGCGATTGTGATTTTCATCGACACAAGTGCCAGTTCTACTCTTCTGTATTACCCATACTCTTTGTAATAAACGACATACCGTATAACTAAACTGGGCATTAAAATGAGGATCACCAGCTCTTATCCGACGTTTATCTGAAAAAAGAAAAAGAATTGTTAATAATGCAGAATCAACTGCTTGGTGTTGGCCACGAATCGAGAATGTTTTAAGAGAACAACCCTATCAATATCCCATTTTCAAGAAATACATTCCTCTTTAGCAACAAAAAATAGTTTCTAAGTTTTCAGGGTCTTTGACCCTAGGTCCTTTGCCTACTGAAGTCTTCTAACTGGATAAATCCTAACCAATACCCCTGGTATCTTTAAAACCATAAAAGTAAGGTAAGTGCTTTCTCAGGATCCATTATATTCAAATGGAGGTTTACAATTCCACCTATGATGAAAACAAGAAAAAGCGTATTTTAAAAAGGTACCATTTCCTTTTTTTACTTTTTTCATAGTAGACGCCTTTTCTTTTTCGATTACTCGAAAAATCGGAGGCAGAATAGCAAAGATAGCGCAACATATTCGCTATGATTATAAGTCATATTAATATGCCGAGCCCATTGGCACCAACTTAAAAAAACAAAGAAGGCAGGGGGAAGGTAAAGAAGTTTTCAATTTTTAAAATTAGGTATGTTTAATGATCTAGGATGGGGGACTTTTCCATTTTTTCCCAATTAAAATACAAAATAGGAATTTTGTAAATCTAAGAACACTGCCATAAACCGTTTTAAGGGACCATGGTCATGTCGCTAGTGTCGCTCAACAGATTTAGAGAATATAAAATTTGTCAGACATCTGAGACTTGAGGACGCAAAAAAAAAAACATAAAAAAATTGTTTCAGCTTATGGTTTCCAGCAGAACAGGCTTAAACAAAGTAAAGAGTTATGGAAAATCAAAAAACAAAGAGTTTTTGGAAATCAAAGACGACCAAAGAGCCCGTCAGTGGCTTCGATTCGTATAAAGTGTGCTGTCAAAATCTAAGGGAGCAGCTTAATTGTCTATTTCCGTTTTGTCACTGACAGAATATCAAAAAAAGGGGCATTTTTTAATAAAAGAAAAAAAACTCCAAAAAAGTATTTCTGAAATTCTATGAAGGAATGCAGCCCCCTCCCCAACTGATACTCCTAAGAGCCGTCTTGGTTATGACATCGTCTCTTCCTCCCTAGTTGAGCCCTGAAGTACGAACCAAGCAAACCAGTAGGGAGTCAGTGATAAGAACAATCCTAAGACAATAGATTATTTTTTTCATTTATATTGATTAAATATACTGTATTCAATTTCCTGTCTATATGTATCAATATTTGTGTTTTTTATTGTTGTTTTTTTGTATACATGGTCATATTTTAGGCCTTGAGATACACTTCATCTTATCTTTATATATGTAACTGTAGAAAAACCCATTTATGAGAGCCCGTTCATTTGTATACAGAAATCCGCCAAATTTCTAAAACTAACTAACAAGCCCGACTAGTTCGTTACGTAGAGCACCCAACTTCCAAATCTTAGGATCATGGGCTCGAAATCTGTTTTCTCTGGCTTTGTTTTCGTTGATGAAAGTAAGATACTGATAATACTTTTTTTTGTAGAAGTCATAGCTCGAGTAAAAAATTAATATTAGACTATTTTAAGTGTGCAGATGGATAAAGAGTTGGAAAAAAGGGGACGGAGATTTCTTTTCACAAATTAATATCGACAAAGTCATAGCTTTGCTAAGTCAACCCTGCTTTACCTTACCGCGAGAGGATAGTGCTAAAACTTCAAGGAGTTTTGTTTGGGAGTGGGGCGACTTAGAATTTTGTAATGGTCATAACATTTATCCCTGATCCTCAGAAAAGAATACACGCTACGATTTTTCTAGGCCTATCGCCCGATAGGATTCGCTGCTAGCTGAACGATATTATATAACCTCTAATTGATGACCATGCCTTGTTCAAACCGTTCGTTACCATGAAAAAGTTCAGATTTATAACTAATGATTAGTCCATTACTTATTTGTACTAAAATCAACACAGAGCACCCAAACTTAACACAAGTAAAGAATCGATAACTTAATAGAGGTAAGTAATTAAAGTAGGTTTGCCAAACATCTTAAGCTCTAGCGAGAATTTAATTAGAGTTATATTTACACAGGCCCAAGTAATGCACGAACTAAAACTTTGTGAAAAAATTCGTGTCAAAAATTCTAGTGGAAATTCCATATTTGACACGCCAAAACCAATCGTCTGCAGAATGCGGATCTACGTTCAGTTTTGTTTTCAAACAGTTCAGGGTAACGAACTGTAGTAAGGAGCGACCCGGCTCAATAGTAAACGCAACTCTAAAAAACGGAATTTCGATTCTAAAAGATATATCAAAGGAATCGGATTTTTATGCTGATTTTAAATATATAAGTTTCATCAAATTTAGTCTTTTTGTCATTAAAAGTTACGAGCCTGAGAAAATTTGCCTTATTTTGGAAAATACGGGGTAACACCCCCTAAACGGCATAGGATCTTAACGAAAATCACACCATCGCATTCAGCAAATCAGAGAACCCTATAGAGAAAATTTCAAGGTCCAATCTACAAAAATGTGGAATTTCGTATTTTTTGCCAGAAGACAAATCACGGGTGCGTGTTTCTTTGTTTTTTTTTGTTGTTTTTTTTTCCCAGGGGTCATCGTATCGACCAAGTGGTCCTAG
This sequence comes from Artemia franciscana, assembly GCF_032884065.1. Taxonomy (NCBI): domain Eukaryota; kingdom Metazoa; phylum Arthropoda; class Branchiopoda; order Anostraca; family Artemiidae; genus Artemia; species Artemia franciscana. The sequence continues at coordinate 23,400,203 of NC_088876.1, read as the reverse complement.
AGTGTTGCAAGAGGGTTCATTCTAACGGAAATGAAAAGTTCCAGTGCCCCTTTTAAGTGACCAAAAAAATTGGAGGGCACCTAGGCCCCCTCCCACGCTCATTTTTTCCCAAATTCAACGGATCAAAATTTTGAGATAGCCATTTTGTTCCGCATAGTCGAAAACCTTAATAACTATGTCTTTTGTGATGACTTATCCCCCACAGTCCCTGGGGGAGTGGCTTCAAGTTACAACTTTGACCAATGTTTACATACAGTAATGGTTACTGGGAAGTGTACCGACGTTATCAGGGGGATTTTTTTGGTTTGGGTGTGGGGTTCAGGGGAGTGGGCTATATGGGAGGATCTTTCCTTGGAGGAATATTTCATGGGGGAAGAGAAATTCAATGAAAAGGGCGCAGGGTTTTCTAGCATTACTATTAAAAAAAAACAATGAAAATATAAACATGTAAAAGTTTTTTCAATTGAAAGTAAGCAGAAGCATTAAAACTTAAAACGAACAGAGATTATTACGCATATGAGGGGTTCTAAAAACACTTTAGAAAAAAGAGCGAGGTATTTAGGAGGAGATAAATACTTCGCTCTTTATGCTAAAAATTTTTTAAGTAATTTCAACTATTTATTCTACGGCCTTTCTGATTCAGCGGTCATTCTTAAAGAATTGGGACAAAACAAGATTTAGTGTGAAGAGCGAGGTATTAACGAGGGGACCAACCCCCTCATATATATAATCAAAAATTAAAGAATATAAAAGTTTGTTACGTAAGTTAATTCTTAAGTTACGTATATTTTTTACTAATAAAAATGTCCGTTAAAAATTAGAAGATCTAGTTGACTTTTTAAGTAACCGAAAAATTAGAGGGCGACTAGGCCTCCTTCCCCACCCCTTATTTCTCAAAATCGTCTGATCAAAACTAAGAGAAAGCCATTCAGCCAAAAAAAGAATTAATATGCAAATTTCATTTTAATAATTTCTGTACGGAGAGCCAAAATCAGACATGCATTAATGCAAATAAACACGCATCCGTGATCTGCCTTCTGGCAAAAAATGCAAAATTCCACATTTTTGTAGATAGGAGCTCGAAACTTCTACAGTAGGGTTCTCTGATACACTGAATCTAATGGTGTGATTTTCGTTAAGATTCTATGACTTTTAGGGGGTGTTTCCCCCTATTTTCTAAAATAACGCAAAGTTTCTCAGGCTCGTAACTTTTGATGGGTAAGACTAAACTTGATGAAACTTATATATTTAAAACCAGCATTAAAATGCGATTCTTTCGATGTAGCTATTGGTATCAAAATTCCATTTTTTAGAGTTTTGGTTACTATTGAGCCGGGTCGCTCCTTACTACAGTTCGTTACCACGAACTGTTTGATATATCGGTTTAGTAAAATATTTTGTTAGATCATTTTTAATTAAATTTGAGTATACAGAATTTAGTGAGTATTCCCCTAAGTCCCTGTTCAAAGAAATATTATTATTTATTTTGAGATTAATTTCGATTGATTCTCGAACCACCTGTTTTATCCCCAAATCATTACTGATGAGTGAAGATTTTTCAAAAAGTATCGTGTGGGACGGATTATTAAATATATGCCAACCTAAAGCAGAATCAAAGGAGTTGTTGGAACTATTTGAAATTAATGCCTTGTCTATGTCTTTTTTTTTGCGGTTGTAACCGTTTTTCCAGATTCTGATGGGTCCTGCCGACATAGTAATTTCCACAATCACAGGGTATTTGATAGACCCTTCTTTGGCGAATAACTGGGGTCTTATCTTTACCGGAATTTAAGAAATTAATGATTTTAAAATTATTAGTAAAAACTACGTACAGATTATTTTTGTGCAAATATTTTTAAATTTTGTTGTGATCTTTGGGATATACGGAAGATAGACAATATTTGAGGGCTTATCAGTAGCCTCACATTGTGAAATATCTTCTTCGATTTTACAAGAATGTCTTTTTACTCTACGGTTAATTATTTTATTGACAAAAGGAATGGGGTATCCATTACAAAAAAAATATCTCTGATAAAGTTTATTTCTGCATTTATATACGAATCGGAGCAAATATTCAGGGCATGATCAATGAGGGAAGTTACAACTGCTCTTTTAACTTGTGGGGGGGGGGTTGATTTGAATTAAAGTGAAGATATCTATTGTTTTGTGTTGGCTTTCGATAGATAGTAAATTCCAGTTTATCAGCATTACGAATAATTAACACATCTAAAAACGGTAGTTTATTTTCAATTTCAACTTCTAGGATGAACTGCAAATTTCTGTCATAAGAGTTAAGATGATCTAAGAAGCCCCGAAGTTCAGCTTTCCCATAATTCCGAAGTAAAATTACGTCATCCATATAACGACCCCAATAGACGTGTTTAAAAAATAAGAATTTAATGCCCAATTTTCAAGGTTGTCGACATAAATATTTGCCAGTAGCCCGGATAAAGGTGCCCCCACGGGTAACCAATTTTTTTGTTGATAAAAAGAATCGCTATTTTCGTCATCCTTGAATATTTATAAGATGTGTCACGACGTACATTTTATCTAGCATATTGTTTGGACTTCAGTCAGCAAAGATGGTTCTCACGACTGAAAATGAATATATACAAAGACAGCATGATCTTTAAAAAGTTCCGATGCTTCTTGGTAAAGAGCTATTACGCAACAAGTTATAATAATAATCCTGTTATTTTTAAATGATCTACTTGACATAAATCTAACGTATCATCCGTTGGCTAGTCATATTATTTTTATTATGATGCCGGAATCAGATAGGTGTTAATCGTTTGGCCTCTTAAAAAGGAAAAATAAACTGTTAAGACATCTTTTGGCTTTTCCATAATTTGTTTATTTTCTTTAATGTAGTTTTGCCTTGAATTGATTGAAGTCTGTTTAGTTTTTGCTGAATGATATTGTAATCCTGGGTGTCTTTTTCTGAGTTAGTGTTTGAATAATGTACGTGTTTTCATCTCCTTGGTGTCAAGCAGCCTTCGTGGGGATTAGTGCCCTGTTAATATATTATTGAATAACTCTTGATCTGATATGTGAAAATAAAAAAAAAAAAATGGCTAAGCTAATAAATAGTCGTTCCAAAAATGAAAATAAGCAAGACAAAAAGGCATTAAATGAGACAAATAGCAAGCAATAAAGAACTATTAGGGTGATTATATTCCCTAAGCTATATTCAGCTTCGAGAATAGAAAAAACACGTTCAAAATAAAACTCTAAAAGGCTTAGATTGAGACTAAAAATAAAAAATAGAAAACCACAATAGAAAGCAAGGGGTAAAAGTAAGGAAAATTACAGGGCGGGAGGGGGGGGGAATCGGTCATTCGCTGATTCTTTTTCATAGTGGTTTCATCAGAATAGATTCGGAGGGAGTCATCCCTTTTTAAATAAACAGTTGTTGACCTGCCTCTGTTGCTACCATAAAAATAATTGAGACTTCAATTTGAATAGCCTCTTAGATCCGACACAAAATGTTTATCCATATCCAGCCTAATCAGTTTTTTTTTTACATCTTCGTTATCTTTCTTTCGTTCGGTCGTTATCCACCGGCCAGTTCAGCGAAACCTTAGTGAAGATTACAACAGAGCCGATATGGAAACGGGGAAGGTATGTTGCAAATTTAAGAAAGGGTACTAATGTGTTATAGCAACCACACTAAAGATTAATCCAAATGAAACATACCAAAATATTATGAAAATATAATAATTTAGCGTACTTGTGTATTATTCAGTAAGTGAATAAGTGAAGTTAGGTACCCCTTACCTAAGGGATACTTGTGTAATATTCATAACACACTCAATAAGTAAAGTTAGGCACTTAGGTACTTAGGGGTACTTGTGCATTATTCAGAACACACTCAATAAGTGAAGTTAGGTTCTTTCGTGAAACAAACTACGATGCAGGTACATTTTACGAGAAAATCCGGTTTCATAGCCACAAAGACAAAACTCAATTTAGTTTGCTACGCACAGTGATAGAAAATAGTGTCTGAACATAAATTTTGAAATGAAGATTTGGGATTTGCCAAAGACTGAAAAAGAGGCAATTATATTTTTCAAGGATAAGGGGTTGTTGCACACAACAAAACGGTGCGTCAATGGACACAACATGACTTTATTCCTTTACGAGAAGGAACATTTAGGTTAGGTTTACCTAATTAAAATGTTGGATACCTGCATCGTTGTTTGTTTCACGAAAAAACCTAACTCCACTTATTGAGTGTGTTCTGAATAATACGCAAGTACCTAATTTAGTAACAGAATCATGGAAACTACAACATCGAATTACGGAAAGCAGACCGCAAAGAATGCATTACATTAAATACCTAACCTAAGTAACCCTATATATTAAATATTTAATTAAACTATACCTGTATAGTAGTTTATCTAACTGAGACTAAGCTAATTACCTCCAACTGCAGACTGAGAAACTGTTTTTGCTCAAATCTAGAACTTGGGTGTGGTCGCTATGAGACGTTAGTACCTAAGAAAGGATTGGGAGCAGCTGACCCCCTATTAAGTATGGTGACTTTTGATCGCTTGAAGCTTATGAAGGTACTTGTAAAATATCCCGAACCCACTCAAGTATTTTAACCTGTATGATCTGAAAAAGAAACTACTAAGTTGGGTTGGGTATTTAACATAATGCATTCTGCGCGGCCTGCTTTCTATAATTCTCTGTTGTGGTTTCCATAATTTTGATTCTAAAGTATTATATTTTCAAAATATTTTAGTATATTTCATTGGGATTGACCCAACTTCGCTTCTTGGGTGGGGTCAAGAATCCTCGCTCCACCTAAGAAGTGAAGTACTTGTTAAATTTCCTGACTCAGGATATTTAACAAGTATCCTTATAAGTTGCAGTGGCACCACTGGGGAGACAGAGGGGCATGTCCCTCTAGATTAAAATAAAACACCTGTTTTGGGGTGTTCTCATTGGAACCACTTTTTCGCTATCTTCACTAAAAAGAGGACGTACCCCTCCCCCTAGACACTGAAAGTGCATTTAAACTTTCCTTTAAATTTTCTTGAATTGACGACACAGATGAGGTAGTGTTTTAACAAAAATAGTAGGTCCGGAAAAAGTCTTTCTTCTTTCTTTCTGTTTACTTTGAACACATGTCCTGTCATGATCATAGACGCATAAATTTATAATAGATTACAGAGATAATGTACTGAATAGTCCTGGGCTTGGTGATGCCCAGAGCAAAATTAATTACAGCGCCCCCTCCCGACTCAGATACAAGTAAAAAAGCCGAATCAAAGTGAAAAATTGGACCAAAGTGGGCAATTCCCCTGCCGCTTACCCCCTTAATCACAGCGTCCGTGGCAACTGCTCTGGTTTTCCTCTCCCCCCCCCTAAGAACAGCTCTGATCATGGGTTTTGGGAACTGTCTTTGCCACCAACAAAAGTACCTTAGAGTACTTAAAGCAGGCAAAACTGGGTTTTTTACGTCAGCCTCTCTACTAGGATTGCCAGTGGCTGCTTACCTGCCGCGTATTATAATGCTCTTCATATACTGTATTATCTTGCATCTATTCAGGTAATAAATCAATGGTCACAATTGATTCAATCAAACAGTTCGTGGTAACGAACTGTAGTAAGGAGCGACCCGGCTCAATAGTAAACTAAACTTTAAAAAACGGAATTTTGATGCTAAAATATACATCAAAAGAATCGGATTTTCATGCTGATTTTAAATATATAAGTTTCATCAAATTTAGTCCTTGTCATCAAAAGTTACGAGCCTGAGAAAATTTGCCTTATTTTGGAAAATAGGGAGAAACACCCCCTAAAAGTCATAGAATCTTAACGAAAATCACACCATCGCATTCGGCGTATCAGAGAACCCTACAGCAAAAATTTCAAGCTCCTATCCACAAAAATGTTGAATTTCGTATTTTTTGCCAGAAGAAAAATCTCGGGTGCGTGTTTATTTGTTTTTTTTTCCAGGGGTCATCGTACCGACCAAGTGGTCCTAGAATGTCACAAGAGGGCTCATTCTAACGAAAATGAAAAGTTCTAGTGCCCTTTTTAAGTGACCAAAATAATTGGAGGGCACCTAGGCCCCCTCCCACGTTCTTTTTTTCTCCAAAGTCAACGGATCAAAATTTTGAGATAGCCATTTCGTTCCGCATAGTCAAAAACCATAATAACTATGTCTTTGGGAATGACTTACTCCCCCACAGTCCCTGGGGGAGGGGCTGCAAGTTACAAACTTCGACCAGTGTTTACATATAATGATGGTTATTGGGAAGTGTGCAGAGGTTTTCAGGGGGATTTTTGGGTTTTGGGGGTAGGGTTGAGGGGAGGGGGCTATGTGGGAGGATCTTTCCTTGGTGAAATATGTCATGGGGGAACAGAAATTCAATAAAAAAAAACAATGAAAAAATAAACATGGAAAAGTTTTTTCAATTGAAAGTAAGGAGTAGCATTGAAACTTGAAACGAACAGAGATTATTACGCATATGAGGGGTTCTAAAAATACTTTAGCATTAAGAGCGAGGTATTTAGGAGGAGATAGATACCTAGCTCTTTATGCTATAGTATTTTTAGTAATTTCAACTATTTATTCTACGGCGGTCATTCTTAAAGAATTGGGACAAAACTTACGATTTAGTGTAAAGAGCGAGGTATTAACGAGGGTACAAAACCCCCTCATATACATAATAAAAATTTAAGAATATAAAAGTTTGTTACGTAAGTTAATTCTTAAATTACGTATATTTTTTACTAATAAAAACATTCGTTAAAAATTAAAATTTATAGTTGCCTTTTTATGTAACCGAAAAATTGCAGGGCAACTAGGCATCCTTCCCCACCCCATATTTCTCAAAATCGTCTGATCAAAACTAAGAGAAAGCCATTTAGCCAAAAAAGGAATTAATATGCAAATTTCATTTTAATAATTTATGTGTGGAGAGACAAAATCAAACATCCATTAATTCAAAAACGTTCAGAAATTACATAAAAAAAACTAGTTTTTTTTAACTGAAAGTAAGGAGCGACATTAAAACTTAAAACGAACAGAAATTACTCCGTATATGAAATGGGTATCCCTCCGCAATCCTTCGCTCTTTACGCTAAAATCTGACTCTTTGCCACAATTCTGCTTTTTAAAACAATTAAAAGCTTTAGCGTAAAGAGCGAAGGATTGCGGAGGGGACAACCCATTTCATATACGGAGTAATTTCTGTTCGTTTTAGTTTTAATGTCGCTCCTTACTTTCAGTTAAAAAAACTAGTTTTTTTTAAGTAATCTTAAGAAGAAGAAGCCTTGTCTTGCTGATTTTTGACATTTGTTTTATGCCATAATATTCAAAAAAGCGAAATATTGGAGACAGAGCTTCATATTTCTTATCAGAAACGAACAAACAAAAAATACTCAACAAGATAAACTAAAGCAAATAGCCTATTCTGAAAGCTTTATCTCCAATGGGAATATTTCTCCCACAATCAAGCTTCCGGGAGGTATGGACTTCTTTTTCTAGTTCATTCTGTTCATTTGACATCTATAAACATTGAGGATTGTTGCATTTAAAATAAAATTTCATGGTTTTTACGAGTGTTCCACGGTACTCTATAGTTTTTACCATTTCTTAGTACCAAATCGGATTGAACAAAGTTCTAAAAACACCAATGACTTAGAGCTATCGAAAGGATGTTTACATAGCAGCCCGGGCCCAGAGGCCGAACTGACGCATTGTGATTTATCATCCCTAATAATATGGTATATGAACCTATAACAAATAACAATTAATATAGACTGTATAATAGACACAAAGTTGTTACTGTTTTGCATAATGCTCTAGCGATTAGGGTGGAATTCAGTGGATTCTTTATGGGAAGAGACCTCAGAAACTATAATTTATATAAACTATAATTAATCTCTCTCTCTCTCTCTCTCTCTCTCTCTCTCTCTCTCTCTCTCTCTCTCTCTCTATCCATGCTTGTGTTTCTGACTGCGTGTTTGCCTGTCTCTGTCTTTATGTGTTTGTGGGTCTGACTTTGTGTATTTTTGTGTGTGTCTGACTGTGTATTTGCTTGTGTTTTTGTCTCTCTATCTAGACCTGTGTGCTTGACTGTGAGTTTTCCTGTCTCTGTGTCTGTTTGTGTGTGCTTGTGTATCTGAATCTTTATTTGTTTGTGTGCTCTCTCTCTCTCTCTCTCTCTCTCTCTCTCTCTCTCTCTCTCTCTCTCTCTCCCTCTCTCTCTCTCTCTCTCTCTCTCTCTCTCTCTCTCTCTCTCTCTCTCTCTCTCTCTCTCTCTCTCTCTCTCTCTCTCTCTCTCTCTCTCTCTCTCTCTCTCTCTCTCTCTCTCTCTCTCTCTCTCTCTCTCTCTCTCTCTCTCTCTCTCTCTCTCTCTCTCTCTCTCTCTCCACATCCGTGTGCCTGACTGTGAGGTTGGCTGTCTCTGTGTCTGTCTTTGACTTTGTGTGTTTGTATGTGTTTATGTCTATCTCTCTCCATGTCTGTGTATCTGACTGTGGGTTTACATATCTCTATGTCTGTCTTTATGAGTTTGTGTCCCCTCCCCCAAAAAAAATTACAAGTTCCAAAACAATTAGGAGGGTTGGAGGGGGTATTAGGGCCATGGAGGGGAGTCACTATGGTATGCAAATACACTGAATAATGCCAAAAAGATGCCTGAAAACAAATCACTGATAGCATTTACCAAAATACCAACTCCAATTGAGAAATCGACGCCACAATTAACTTGTTACGAAACAGTGACGCTTAACACCAGTTGGCTAGCGTTCCAGAAACAATGCATTGATTGCCTAGAATGTAATTCTGAGAACATGAGTCATCAATGATTGGTTGGCTCAGTCGAATAACGAATCGTTCTTTTACCACAGGATATCATGGGCTTCATGTTCGATTCACACATGAGACATAAATTACACAAAATCAATGGAAAACTACTTAGAAGCTAAAAATGTATCGTTGTAAAAGAAAATTTGTCACCATTTATAACTGTAGTTAACTTTAACACCATCTATAAGTTTGGGTATGTAGATGAGAGCATTGGGGGAATCCTAATTCTGTGAGATCTTTAAAAAAGTGTCGGTACCGGGGATTAAGGGGGCTAGACGCTGCTTGTATCAATTGACCCGATACTATTATCCTGAAGCTGAGAATGGATATAGAGGGAAAGGCCAAAGCTAGAAATACTGCCACTTTAGCCCATTTTTAGGTCTTTCTCTTTTTCGGCGCATATTTTATAGCACTTCCACTCCTACCCTAGAAGACAGTAACAAAATGTGTCGGTGGGGAAAGAAAAATGTCGCCATCTATAGCTGTACTTAACAATACCCCATCTATGATTTTGGTTATGTAGATGACAGCATTGGGGGAATCTTCATTCTGTGTAGTCTTTAAAAGTGCCGGTACTGGGGGGTCGAAGGCGGTAGTGGCCACTTGTACCAATTGACCCCATACTACTCAGGTCCTCACATTAATAGAAAATCGAAAGAACATTTTTTGATCATAACAGGCTCAAAACTATTGGTCTAAAATGGACTTGGTGCTTATGTATTAAACCGCCAACATTCAAATTTACACTGTGTAAAAACTTAAGGACAAACCGGTTTTATCTGTCTGTATTGAGAAACAATTAGCTTATCCTCAGTTAAAACAAATAGCGGGTGACAGAATACATTGGAATCATATAATTTGGGTTGTATATTTGTACATCAGCGGGAGGGGCTAGGATATCCCCCCTCTCCCAATATGTAAATATATATAACAAATATGTTTCGAAAGTATTATACTTCCATCATGTTTTGGCATTTTTCATTATAATTAACCTAGGTCTACTTATTGAGCGTTGGCGGTATAATACATGAGAACCATGGACTTTTTTTGCGTTTTATCTTTCCCTTTTAGAATGACTGCTCTGAAACGTAATTCATATGAAAATGTAAGGTAAAGTGAGGCATGAATGTGAAACAAAAATATTGTCATATAAGAATGTGGCTATTTTCTTACCAGGGAGGATATCGACGTCCTGGACTGAAACTTTTTTTCCCTCTTTCCTTTTCGTCAATTTTCTCCATGACGTTCCACAAAACAACTGAACCTTTGTACAGCTAGTCTTGAACCAGGATTTTTTATCCGTTTCAACTGGTATTTCACTAGTATCAGGTAAGCCACACTCTACTTCAGGATCCAGATGATCAAACATTGGTGAGGAAAACGGAAGGGGAGAGGATGGATTAGAAACATCCCGTCACTTTTAGTTCGTCGGTATCGTTTTCGAGTCAAATCAGCATTTAAATTGCGAAAAAGTTTCTCTCTTCTGTTACCAAAAACATCATCCTTGTCTTTTAGCGTTTTTTGATTCTCGGTATCCGAGTTGAACGAGTTTTTCAAATCGAACAATTCCAACTCAAATTCATCTTCGTCTCTATTCATGCTAAAGTAACGAAAATATGCCCCTATACCATTCAATTAGGTACGGTACGAAGAATTTTATTTTAGAACGGTAGGCAAATAACATTTTTTGTTTTGGAAAACTTAATTATATGAAAATAAATAAAAAATATTCAAAAAAATCACAAAATTTCAAACTTTTGGAACAAAAAAAAGGCACAAAGGCCGTTCGTTTACGCATGGCCTTCTTTCAACAAATATACTTTATTCACTAAGGGTTAAGTGAACTATTTTTACTAGATTCTTTTATTTTAAAGGTTCCGTCTTGACTACGTACATTATGTTTTAACTAAAACAGTTTCATATCGAAAATTAACAAATTTAGAGATATTGAAAAAGAGGATATCTTTAACTAATAGATGTCCTAGCCTCCTTCCACAGCCATTTAGTAACCTTCTAACCAATCCATTAAAATTAATCAGAATTTAAAGCGAAGTGTTTGTCACCTAACCTACTACTACGGCATATTTTTTAAATCATTTACATGTTTCGGGGTGACATAGAGACATACAGTTTTCAACCATCCACCTTATTTGCGTTAATTTGCGTTTGCGAATTAAAGGATTTGTGTTAATGCCATAACAGCTCAACATGAAAAAATTTACATTTACAAGGAGAGTTCAGGTTCTGTTGTTCTCGAAACTTCCCAATTCTTCCCATTTCTTTGATGAGTTTCCAGTAATTTGCTCTTTTTCGCTGTCTTGAAAAAAATTCCTCTTCTACCCCTTCCCGAAAGGCAGGACAACCTGCAACTCTTGTTCTTTGTTTGACAAAACTAATTTGTGATAAACATTCCAATTCTGGTGGAAGTGTGATGATAAGATAAAGATAATGCTACTAGATTCCTTGGTTTATACTATTTGCAAATACTATGGTCACTTTACGGACAATTTACCTCCCCCTCCCTCATGATGGTCCCAGACACTTATGATAGATAACTTCGAAGACCACACTGCCTTTCCATGACGAAACCTTTTTATTGACAGTGAACAGATATAAAATTTAACTGGATATTTCGGACGCATATACAGTGTTCATCATCAGCAGTAGAGTTTTACTGCTGATGATGAACACTGTATATGTGTTCGAAATATCCAGTTAAATTTTATATCTGTTCACTGTCAATAAAAAGGTTTCATCCCTATTTTGAACTGTTTTACTTTCGATACTTATGATATTATAATGATGATAGACAAAGATAATGCTACTAGATTCCTTAGTTTATACTATTTGTAAATACTATGGTCACTTTACCTCCCCCTCCCTCATGATGGTCCCAGATACATATGATATTATAAAAAAGTTAAAAGAAAACACATAACAATGAAATGCTTGATTTATAATATGCAGGATGTTTCTATTAGATGGATTATCATATTTCCTTACATTGTTATCTAAATTATTTAAAACAATATTTTTAATCAATATTGCAATGCATTAAACGAAACTAAATTTTATAAAGTTGAGACAAAAAAACCGTTTTAATAAAGAGCCTATGACGTATTCATCGGATTGAATTAACGGAACAATGTGTTCTTAGGGCTACATATATAAGCCGTTGCGGGAGGGGGGACTTTCCGAAAAGTTACCATAATAGTTGAAAAGAGAACAAAATCAGAAATTTAATGGTAGTATTTTTATGTGTTTACCACATTTTCTTCAGAAGTTACCAGCCCCTAAATATTTACTACAAGTCACACTTCCTAAAATATAATTTTGAACTGCCACAACAGCTTTAAAAAAACACCACTTTAAGGAAAAATGGCTAAATTTACCCACAGACATTAGGTTTTATCTCAACAACCTAAACTGGATATTGGTGTTTAAGCTGAGTATAGAATTTAGGCAATTTTGTTAAAAATTAATTTTAGTTAAAGTTTTAAAACCTAAAAATACATTCAGTTTTCATCCCGTACCTCAAAGACGTGCTTATGGATCACCCGCTTGCTGTGAAAGTGCTAGGGAAATATTTTGACAGTATTTCTTCACTCAAACTATTTACCTTAATCAAAGGTTAAGGCAGTTCTAATGTCAAAAAAACACAATTTCTAAAATACTGAATTCACTTTAGCTGTTCAAAAAACACAAGTTTAGCAAAGAAATTCCGTCACAGACAATAGTTTTATCTCAACAAACTAAGTGAATACTGATAGCATCCGTGAATTTTGCATTACGTAAATCCAACAACATATCTTCAGATAATAGCTTTTATCATTTATTCTATCAGACAAACCTGCACCGTGCTTTAACTAGGAAAAAAGCGGAAATACTAATTTCGAAAATATTGCAATTTGGTTCAAAGGGAATTACATCAAGTTTTTTGGGCGGTTTCAAATTTTTCATTTTTATTTTACCGAGTACTGATGCACTTAATGACCCGCAAGCTAAACCAGATGTAGACAGGCTTGCCAAACATTTCTTAATAATGAACAGGCTAAAACAATTTCAGATTTAAAAATGAGCCGAATTATAGACTCCAATCGTAGAGAAATAGCAAGCAATGGTGTCATTTACGGAAATATAAGTGGCAAGTGAGTGGGGGGGGGCTGGTTGTAAAAACTAGACAACATATAGTCAAAAAAATTAACTATAAGTAGACGTCAAGTATAATAACAAAATAAAGATCAACAACGGGGTTTCGTAAGGCCAACAAAAATACCGGACGAAAAAGGACGAATATTTCGTCTTAAACTTCTCATTTACATGTCCGATGTTTAACAAGAGAATTATTTTTGTTAGTAGGAAAAATTGGTGAATGTCTTGCTTTAAGAGTTGTGTTTTTTGGCTTTTATGTTTCTAATTTTCATTTTATCGATTATCTGTTTTTTCTGCGCTATTAAGTTTTTTAGTTCTTCCTATATGTGTTTTTATTTACTTTTGCTTTCTTTTTGTCATTTTATTTTTATCTGATTTGTTTCGTTCGCATTTTCATTCAGAAAATGTGAGCAGGTTTTCTTGAAACTTCCTATTACAGCGCCGAAGAAAGGAAGCGGTCGTCCTCCCGAAATAACCGTCTTGTTTCGCTCAGTATTTTCATTGGCCTTACAATATCCCATTCTCGATTTTAGTTTCTTTACTTCTTATTCTTAATTATGGCAGGTCAGCGTAATTTACAAAATTATCATTTAGTAACAGCGACTTGAGATTACCCACACCCCTCCCAGAAAACTTGACAAATAGCGGCTAAAGATAAATTGTTCGTGTTTGGATGCCGACCCCCTAAAGACTGAACCTATGTGGAGCTAAGGCTTACGAGTAAAGCAAAGCATGGACTTCACTGGTCTATCCAAATAAGCGTTTTATAACGGATTCAAGGGATGCCTTAAATTTTGAAAGGGGGACTAAGATAATTATACCTATACACAGTCTGCTATAAATTTTAAGACCCCTTTAGCGAGGTCCTACAAAAAGACCCGGGAAGACACTAGAAAACTTGAAGACATAAAAAACTTAATTCTTACATTCCTCAAATTTATCTCGCACTTATCTTCTCTTTGTGTCTGCTTATTTTCATGCTTTGTTTTTTATACTGATATTCTGATGTGATAACTTTCAAGTTCAAGGTCAATTATTCGTCCCATAGCCTGATTATTGTCTAAGATTATTTAGTTGATTTTTAATTAGCTTATAATAAAAACTTACAGATTAGCTCAATTTGAAATAACGCAAATGAAAACGAAATAGTACAATTTGGACAAGATGGACGATGATTTGGATGAGAGCTAAATTTGTTTAAAATACCAAGGTTAATTTGAAATCAAACTGAAGCTTTGAATCGGTTAAAGGGAAAATTACACAATCTACATCTTTAACAAGAGCTAAGAGTTCATATGGCACTTGTGACGAGGTCGGAAGAGCCAAGAGCTCATTCGGTATGAGATCTAGCAAAATTCTAAGAATCAATAGACTGATTTAAAAGGACAATCAGAGGCTTACTGCCGGTCGGGACTTAAAACAAGAGCTCTGAGACACGAGGTCCTTCTAAATATCAAAATTAATTAAGATCCCAAGTTAAAAATACCTCATCTTTCTAATTTTTCCTCTCCCTTCAGCCCCCCAGATGGTCGAATCGGGGAAAACAACTTTATCAAGTCAATTTCTGCAGGTCCCTGACACGCCTACAAATTTTCATCCTCCTAGCACGTCTAGAAGCACCGAACTCGCCAAAGCACTGGACTCCCCCCATTTCCCCCAAAGAGAGCGAATCCAGTCCGGTTACGTCAATGACGTATCTATGACATTTGCTTATTCTACCCACCAAGTTTCATCTCGATCTCTCCACTCTAAGCATTTTTCAAGATTTCCAATTTCCCCCTCCAACTCCCCCCAATTTCACCGGTACTGGTCGACATTTAAAAAAAGAGCTCTAAGACATGACTTCCTTCTAAATATCACATTTCATTGAGATCCGGTTACCCGTTCTTAAGTTAAAAATACCTCAATTTTTCTAATTTTTCCGAATTAACTCCCTCCCAACTCCTCTTAAGAGAGCAGATTCAGTCCGGTTATGTCAGTCACGTATCTAGGACTGCTGCTTATTATTCCCACCAGGTTTCATCCCGATCTCTCCACTCTAACGGTTTTCTAAGATTTCCCGTTTCCCCCTCCTCCAACTCCCCAATATCACTGGATGTGGTCGGGATTAAGATAAGAGCTCTGAGACATGAGGTCCTTCTAAAATTCAAATTTCATCCAGATCCGAGCAACCATTCCTAAGTTAAAAATACCTTTTTTTCATTTTTTCGTCTCCCTCCAGCCCCCCAGATGGTCGAATCGGGGAAACGACTGTTATCAAGTCAATTTGTGCAGGTCCCTGACACGCCCACCCATTTTCATCGTCCTAGCATGCCCAGAAGCACCAAACTCACCAAAGCACTGGAGATCCCCCAAACTCCCCTAAAGAGAGCGGATCCGTTCGAATTATGTTAGTGACATATCTAGAGCTTGTGCTTATTCTTCCATCAAATTTCATCCCGTTCTCTCAACTCTAAGCGTTTTCAAGATTTCCGGTTTCCAAGATTTCTGACACCCCCCCCCCCCGCAATCCCCTATATCCACGGATCCGATTCAAATTGAAAATGGAGCATCTGAGACATAAGATTTTTCTATATATCAAGTTTCATTAAGATCCGATCACCCATTCGTAAGATATAGATACCTCAATTTTCACGTTTTCCAAGATTTCACGTTTCCCCCTTCAACTCCTCCCACTGTCACCGGAGCTGGTCGGGATTTAAAATAAGAGTGCTGAAGCACAAGATCCTTATAAATATCAAATTTCATTAAGATCTGATCACCCGTTCGTAAGTTAGAAATACCTCATTTTTCTAATTTTTCCTCTCCCTTTAGCCCTCCAGATGGTCGAATCTGGGAAAACGACTTTATTAAGTCAATTTGTATAGCTCCCTGACACGCCTACCAATTTTCATCGTCCTAGCACGTCCAGAAGCACCAAACTCACCAAAGCACTGAACCCCTCTCCCAAATCCCCCAAAGAGAGCGAATCCAGTACGGTTACATCAATCACGTACCTACGACATTTGCTTATCTATCCACCAAGCTTCATCCCGATTCCCCCACTCTAGGCGTTTTCCAAGATTTCCGACTTCCCCCTCCAACTCCCCCCAATGTCAACAGATCTGGTCAGGATTTGAAATAAGAGCTTTGAGACATGAATTCCTTCTAAATATCAAATTTCATTAAGATCGGGTCACCCGTTCTAAAGTTAAAAATACCTCAATTTTTCTAATTTTTCCGAATTAACACCCCCCCCCAGCTCCTCCAAGGAGAACGGATCCGTTCGAATTATGTCAATCACGTATCTAGAACTTGTGCTTATTCTTCCTATCAAGTTTCATCGCGATATCTGCACTCTAAGCATTTTCCAAGATTTCTGTTTCCCACCTCCAACCCCCTAAGTGCCCAGATCCAATTCGAGTCGAAAATAGAGCATCTGAGACATAAGATCCTTCTATATATCAAATTCCATTAAGATCCGATGACCTATTCGTAAAATAAAGAAAAAAACAATTTTCACGTTTTCCAGGAATTCCGGTTTCCCCCTCCAACTCCCCCCAATGTCACAGGATCTGGTCAGAATTTAAAATAAGAGCTTTAAAGCACAAGATCCTTCTAAATATCAAATTTCATTAAGATCTGATCACCCGTTCGTAAGTTACAAATACCTCATTTTTTCTAATTTTTCCGAACTACCGCCCCTCCCCCCGCCCCGCCGAAGAGAGCGGATCCGATCTGGTTATGTCAGTCACGTATCTTAGACTTGTGCTTATTCTTCCCATCCAGTTTCACCCTGATCTCTCCGCTTTAAGTTATTTCTAAGATTCCCCCCCCCAATGACGCTGGATCCGGTTGAGATTTAAAATAAGAGATCTGAGTTACAAGGTGCTTTTAAATATGAAGTTTCATGAAGATCCGATCACTCCTTCGCAAGTTAAAAATACATCATTTTTTCTAAATTTTCAGATTTAACCCCCCCCCAATTCCCCCAAATAGAGCGGATCCGTTACAATTATGTCGATCACGTATCTAAGACTTCTGATTGTATTTCCCACCGAGTTTCATCCCGATCCCTCCACTCTGAGCGTTTTCTATGATTTTAGCCCCCCCAACTCCATCCAACGTCACCAGATCCGGTCGGGATTTAAAATAAAAGCTTTGAGACACGATACCCTTCTAAATATCAAGTTTCATTGAGATCCGATCACCCGTTCGTAAGTTGAAAATACCTCATTTTTTCTAATTTTTCAGAATTAACCCTCCCCCCCCCAACTACCCCAAAGAGAGCGGATCCGTTCTGGTTATGTCAATCATGTATCCAGGACTTGTGTTTATTTTTCCACCAAGTTTCATCCCGATCCCTCCAGTCTAAGTGTTTTCCAAGATTTTAGGTTTTCCCCTCCCAACTCCCCCCCAATGTCGCCAGATCCGGTCGGGATTGAAAATAAGAGCTATGAGACACGATATCCTTCCAAACATCAAATTTCATTAAGATCTGGTCAACCGTTCGTAAGTTAAAATACTTCATTTTTTCTATTTTTCCGAATTAACCGTGCACCACCCCCCCTTCCAGATGATCGAATCGGGGAAACAACAATTTCTAATTTAATCTGGTCTGGTTCCTGATACGCCTGCCAAATTTCATCGTCCTACCTTACCTGGAAGTGCCTAAAGTAGCAAAACTGGGAAAGACCGACAGACAGACCGACAGATTTTGCGATCGCTATATGTCATAATATGAAAAAAAACTTCGTTTTCTTAAAGAGTTAAAGAGGCTGCGTCCCAAAGTCGAACCTTAAAACGTACAGGAATTAGAAGAGGCAGTTGGGGGGCTGCCGCCCCCCAAACCCCCAGCTTTTAAAGACTCTTTTGTACAGTTTTTTTTTTGGGGGGGGGACTTCATTGTTACTAATTACTAGTTTCGGCGCAATGGTTCTCCTGTCCTCTTGTGTTTAACATTTTTCGAAGTTATTCCATTATTCATTCATTTCAATTTTTTGTTAATTAAAAGAGGGCCTTTCCGAAGCCAAGAGCTGGGGGTTAGCAAAAAAACAAAAAACCTGTACAAAAGAGTCTTTAAAAGCTGGGGGTTTAGGGGGCGGCAGCCCCCCAACTGCCTCTTCTAATTCCTGTACGTTTTAAGGTTCGACTTTGGGACGCAGCCTCTTTAACTCTTTAAGAAAACGAAGTTTTTTTCATATTATTTCTGTACGTTTTTCTACAATCCATGGTGGATGTAATTTAATAATTCCTGTACTCCTCGTCTCTCAAATGATAAGCTGTCCAGGTGTTATCAAAATTTTTTTGATGTTGTGAAAAAAAAACCGCCCGTAAGGGACTTGAACCCTTGACCCGAGGATTAAAAGTCTCACGCTCTACCAACTGAGCTAATAACTTGCATGTGTGTAAATATAACTTCTCAATAGCTTTTAAAAATTTCAAATTAACATGGGCTCTTATGGAGAGAAATCCGTTAATTAAATAGCTAATGGGTGGTTTCTGGAAAACAGGGAAGGAGTTATCGGATCAAGCTGAAATTTCGCGGATAAGCTCCTGGGCCTTAGGGGACCTTAACTTGTGAATTTCAGCCCGATCGGACAACGTTAAAAGGGGTGGGGGGGTTGGAGGGTCGAAACTTTCGGGGGGTTAAGATTTTCCTACGAAACTTTCATGGGCACTTACTCGGAGAATTCCGCATCGAATGAGTCTTCGTACACCCAGATCCGATGTCGGATGTGACCTGTAGGCGTCTAGGAAAAAAAAAGTAAATGAATTTTAAGTGGCTATGCGTGGTTTCTGGAAAACAGGGAAGGAGTTATCGGATCAAGCTGAAATTTCGCGGATAAGCTCCTGGGCCCTAGGAGACCTTAACTTGTGAATTTCAGCCCGATCGGACAACGTTAAAGGGGGGCTTGGGTTGACAGGTCGAAACTTTCGGCCAGATTTTCCCCATGAAGAAAAAGTTGGAGGGGGATGAAATTTTGCAGGTTTCTTAGTTGGAGCTTGGGCTACGAAATGCATCCCTCCCCATCCGTCTGCGACCACTGGAACCGAAGATCGCTTAACATTGTCGTGTGTCGCCTCTTTATAGAGGCACACTAGGTACCAAGTGCCATAAAAAAGTGTAAATTTGTAAAAAAGTATGTGCATTCCTTTCGAATATTGCGAAAGTTAGCACAATATGTCTCCTCTAACTTTAACAGGGACAACAGATACTTTTCCCATTGGCGCCAACGGATACATTGTTCTTCATATAACAGACTTCTATCTATATTGTGTCAGTGCCACAAAGTTTTGCTAGCCTTAGTTTTACACATTTTGCAAGATTCTTCCGAAGAGAAGAGGTAAAAAAAAATCATAACTTTGTAGAAAAGTGTATGTATTCTTTTCGAAAATTGCGAAAGTTAGTACAAACTATGTCTTCTCTAACTTTAACAGGGGCAGCAGACGCTTTTCGAATTGGCGGCCAGCGGATACATTACTCTTCATATGATAGACTTCTTTCTGTAATGTTTCAGTGCCCCACTAACGGCAAAGAAGAAAAAACGAGAAAAAAGAGGACGCATCATTGCTTCCCAAACAAAAAAAGTGATTCTACTTGTTGCTCAAGATGGGGGACTTTCCCTAAATGTGTTTTTAAGTTTTCGGTTACAATGAGCAAGAGTTCATTCTTTACTAGGTTGCACCTGATGCTACGACCACAATTTCTATGATTAGTAACTTTAAACATGCCTCTCATTTATTGTTTATTTGGGGGAAAATTTTGACAAAAAAAAATTCCTAACTGAATAGCCAAAACATGAATTTCCACTTTAGACAATAGACAACACTGTGTCCGCTGTTAGCTAACCTGAACCCACTTATTACTATTGTTGACCGCTTGGAGCTATAAAGCCAGTTTCAATTATGAAATCAAAACTCTTTTCATACTTTTTAAGGATTCAGTCATGCGTCATGTGATGACGCAACGATGGCGGAATTTGAATTTAGCAAACGATTAATTACAGGTGGAAACATTTCCGTACTTGACTGAAAAACAATGCATTCGTCGTAAGCGAAATAGAACTTATGATGTTATGAAGTTATGATGTTATAAACTTTAGATGATGGAGAAAATCGAACGTTGTATGGTTTCGGGGGGGGGGGTTTGGATGTGGAAACCTCTTATAAAAGTCTACATTAAGGGGGTTCTCAAAAGTCTGATGTGCATAAAGGGGTTCTCAAAAGTCTGATGAAAAATGTGCATAAAATCTCACATTGGTGTCTGACGTGTCAGACACCAAAGTGAGATTTTATGCACATTTTTCTTTGGGGTAATCTTTACGCACATTTAAGGAGCAGGCAGACATATAGAGGAAGGTTAAAGAGAGGTTTTAGACTTGAGATTAAATTATTGCATTAAGATTTTAACCCTCTATATTGCTTTCGCATTTCCATACTGACACATGCGTATGGAAGGACCTTCGGACCTATGACCTATGCAAAATCTAGAGATGTCTATGATTTTTCCAGTAATGCCTGATATATTCCATAATCCATATAATTTTATTCTTTTTTTTATTTTTGTCCCTTCTCAAAAATTAAATTCCACCCGACGTGTAAATTTGTACTGTACCCTCCAAACAAAAATTGCACGAGTTTTGCTTATGTACTACAAACAAGTACGCAAGCTCACACACAAGGGGTGATTGTTGACTAAGGCTAAAATAGCTACATTTTGGAAAACCATTCGACTATACCAAAAACACAAAAGAGCATGACCCAGAATATTTTTGGGAGGGGGAGGGTGTCCACCACAACCGTTGCTAAAGCAAATGTCTAAAAACGGGTCCTTCGATAGGTAGATATTTTAAAAATTGTTTCACAAAATGAACACAAAAAGAAAAAATATTCCTCTAATTGATCTAGAGGAATATCTCCTTCACTGTTCGCAAGTATATCTCTGCACTAGACATACTTGCAGAAGTTTACTTACTCCACACGTGGAATGGGACACTGACCATGATCAGGAAAGTACACGTTTCTGTAGATCTGGCTCTAAGACTACCAAACATAGTTTTATCTACCACACACCTACCCTTAGGGGATGGGGGAGGGGACAAGCCCCTCAAGATGTTAACAAATTCTCCCCTAGAGCATACCATATACTGAAAAATCAAACCACTTTTATTGGCAAAACAATGATATTTTGTAAAGATTTTTCTTATCGGAGAATACTCGAGTCCTCGAGCAGTAAACAGTTTTCGGGAAAGAATTTAATTGTTTCTCCGTGTTAAGTGATGAAAATGAGAAATATACCCCTTGTTTTATGTACTTCGGTATCTGTTTCAATTAACGAACACTGGAATGAATAGAACCAACCAACAAAGTCATACTTTGGAGGGAAGGTTCAAGCACCTAAACCAACTGTGAAACCCTCCTTGAGGGTTGAACCCAAACACAGAAAAGTCGCCAAGATTCAACAAGAAATACAACAGTCCATTTTCTTCAATTAGAATCTAGTATAGCTCAACAGGAAAAGCCACAAATTCTTTGAAAATATTAAAGCTTTGTCTACTAATAAGAAGCTTATCATGTAAGACAATCCCTGATGACTGTCTTTGACCACAACCGCCTCAGAAGAGCACTTTAATTGTGACTCTCAATACTGATTCTAATAAATATTCGTTGAAGTTCCGAATGCAAAGTTTACTGTTTCTTTTGTTTGCGGCTGCAAACAGAAGAGAGAGCCAGATATAAAAGAGGCTTGACACGTCAAAAGCCTGATCGAAGGCTAGGTGGTCAAAAAACATACTTCGCAGAAAGGTAAAGAGGCATAATTCGTTCCAACTTCCTCCATATTAAATGGAAGCCATTGTCTTCTGAGCCCTTGTTTGAGGCTTGTATCCCATTTACTGATGGGAGAGGGGTACAAATTACCGAGGTTCCCCTATTAATTGCGTCTACGTTGTAGATTATTATTACCTCAGGGGAAACATGGTAAAATAAGTCCATTATGTCAACTTTCTTATTTAGTCATCACCTCTTTACTTTTCACATTTGAGAATAGAATTCCACAAGTATTTAATTGAGCGAGTACACATGCACCAGATTCATTTGTTTCACAAGAGAGTACATTTACAAACTAACCGAAAAAGATAAGATGTCGCCATAGGCACAAGCGCAGAACTGCTTTATAAGAAAAGTCAGACACTGGAGAAAATAAATAGCAACAGATTAGCTCCAGATATTGCTATAATTCTCACAACAGAATTGGAGTTTTGTTTAGCGTTAAAAGGTTTCATAGTAATTGATATATAAAGGGCATGAAAACCACCAGAAAATTTCGAAGGGGTAGGGGATAAGCACTATCTGTATCTTTGTTTTTACCAAACTTCTCAATTTCCTATTTAGTGCATTTTAATGTATTTAGTTTACTGGACTGTATTGACACCCCCCCCCCAAGCATTCTCCTGTCGGCGTCAATGATACAGGGTGCTGGGAAAAATATAAAATCAAAGACAATTCCTTATAGAAAATTAACAGCTTATATAGGCTATGTTTATTGTGAACATTGTAATTATGTTTAATTCTTTTCTGAATTTGAGTCCTTGAAATTTTTTATTATGAGTATATAATAAAGAACCAAGAACAATGAAAATGAATCTTGATTGTTTTGATTGTTTAAGTGAAAACTTACACAACCATATAGGTAACAAACCACTAGAAAAAAACTGGGATTCAATTTTTAATAACAACTTCCTTTAGAATGAATAAATCAATAAGTCCTTTATGCTCCATAATAGCATAGTATCGGATTAGTGAATAATATTTTAAGATGCTTATTTACAATACACTTTAAAAACCTCAGGAATTAAAATTATGCACAAAGTAAGGAACAGATGAACAGTGAAGACAAGTATCGGTCAGTCGAATCAACAGAAATGTGCAATTTTATCAACAAGTGATCCGATGCGATAATATAATATGGTACTATAGTCTGGTCGAATTGACGACAATAAATATTGGCAGATTGTGGTTTCTTTCCTTAATTATAGGTGTGACATAGGCGCTCTTAATACAATCCGGGAAAAACCTCATCAACAAAATACTGATTTAAGCAAGCGGATAATACAGGGTTAAACTCACTTGTACATTCAACGCTAAGCGTAATAAGAATCTCACTCGAGTATGATGCCTTCCGAGGATCAGGATTATGGAGACTCAGGCAATGATCAAGCTCGAGAATAAGTAGGTACTGCATTCAGACCGAGCATGACATTAAGGGGAGGATGGACGCTACACATGGAAACAAAATGTTCATTAATAGGCAGGACTTAGAGGCTCCCTAACTCGATCAGACACAACCATAAGTTTTTGATGTCGGCTTTTAATATCGTGCACTCTTCTATTGAACGAACAAGTGTCGGAGTAAGTTCGACGACAGTAAAACTACTATACGATAATTTCTTAAACCACACTGGCCTGCCATAACATAAAGAAACAAAAACATGAAAAACGATGCTTGTTTTTTAGTTTTTGTTTTTTCCTTGATCATATTATTTTGTCCGCGCTGAAGAAAAGAGGCGGTTGTTCTCTCTAAATATTTGCTTTCTGTGTTTTCTTCAGTATTTTCATTTGGCCTTTAAAAAATCCCATTTTTGATCGTTTTCTTTCTTTATTTAATGAAAAAAACTAGTTTTTTTAACTGAAAGTAAGGAGCGACATTAAAACTTAAAACGAACAGAAATTACTCCGTGTATGAAAGGGGCTCTTCCCTTCTTAACGCCCCGTTCTTTACGCTAAAGTTTGACTCTTTCTCTCAATTCTACTTTATTAAGCAGTAAAAAACTTTAGCGTAAAGAGCGGGGCGTTGAGAAGGGAACAGCCCCTTTCATACACGGAGTAATTTCTGTTCGTTTTAAGGTTTAATGTCGCTCCTTACTTTCAGTTAAAAAAAACTAGTTTTTATATTTAATTTCTGAACGTTTTTGAATTAATGCATGTTTGATTTTGGCTCTCCGCACAAAAATTATTAAAACAAAATTTGCGTATTAATTCTTTTTTTGGCTAAATGGTTTTTTCTTAGTTTTGATCAGACGATTTTGAGAAAAACGGGGTGGGGGAGGAGGCCTAGTTGACCTCCAATTTTTTGGTTATTTGAAAAGGCAACTAGAACTTTTAATTTTTAACGAACGTTTTTATTAGTAAAAAACATACGTAACTTAAGAATTAACTTACGTAACGAAATTTTATATTCTTATATTTTTATTATGTATATGAGGGGGTTTGTCCCCTCGTTATTACCTCACTCTTTATACTAAAGCTTAAATTTTGTCCCAACTCTTTAAGAATGACCCCTGAATCACAAAGGCCGTAGAATAAATAGTTGAAATTACTAAAAATGCTTTAGCGTAAAGAGTGAGGTATTGGAGGAGATGAACCCCTCATATGCGTAATAATCTCTGTTCGTTTTAAGTTTTAATGCTGCTCTTTACTTTCAGTTGAAAAAAACTTTTTCATATTTATTTTTTATGTGTTTTTTATAATAATGCTAGAAAATCCTGCGCCCCCTTCATTGAATTCTCTTCCCCCATGACATATTCCTCCAAGGAAAGATCCATCCGCATAGCCCCCTCCCCTCAACCCCCCCCCCCAAACCAAAATAATCCCCCTGAAAAACGTCTGTACACTTCCCAATAACCATTACTGTATGTAAACACTGGTCAAAGTTTGTAACTTGCAGCACCTCCCTCGGGGACTGTGGGGGAGCAAGTCATCCCAAAGACATAGTTATTATGGTTTTCGACTATGCTGAACAAAATAACTATCTCAAAATTTTGATCCGTTGACTTTGGGAAAAAATAAGCGTGGGAGGGGGCCTAGGTGCCCTCCAGTTTTTTTGGTCACTTAAAAACGGCACTGGAACTTTTCATTTCCGTTAGAATGAGCCCTCTTGCGACATTCTAGGACTGCTCGGTCGATACGATGACCCCTGGGAAAAAAACAACAAATAAACACGCACCCGTGATCGATCTTCTGGCAAAAAATACAAAGTTCCACATTTTTGTAGATATGAGCTTGAAACTTTTACAGTAGTGTTCTACGACCTTTAGGAGAAGTTTCCCCCTATTTTCCAAAACAAGGCAAATTTTCTCAGGCTCGTAACTTTTGATGACAAAGACTAAATTTGATCAAACTTATTTATTTAAAATCAGCATAAAAATCCGATTCTTTTGATGTATCTTTTAGTATCAAAATTCCGTTTTTTAGAGTTTCGTTTACTATTGAGCCGGGTCACTCCTTACTACAGTTCGTTACCACGGATTGTTTGATAAAACTACTATATCTGTCCGTGTTTTACAAGTCATTCTATTCCGAGACCGTTTTGCATCGTCGAGCATGTACCGAGCACCGATAGGAGCACAACTACTCCAAGTACGACGACAACTTGGAAACTAAATTTTAAAAGAGCCACGGTTTACAAGCAAAAGATCTGAAAATGAGTCAATACAAAATGAAGTGAAAATCCCCTAAAATACATTATCGACAGCTATGCAAAATCCAGATGATTCAATTCCAGATTTATGGCGGTTCATTTGAATTGAAGACGGCCCACAGTAGAAAATAAAAACTTATATAAAGACATTAATTTTCCGCATAAAAGTTCCAATTTAGCATATACAAGTAATATAAATATGTGAAGCACATCCACATCTTTAGACGAGGGGGGAGGGTATCAGAAAATAAATTTAAAACAAAACTTTACATCCCATTATCCAAAGATGGGCATGAGTCAATACCAAATGAAGCAAGAATCATCTGAAAGACATTATTGACAGATATGCAAATATCCAGGCGATTTAATTCTCAAAGGATGGCAGTTTAAATGATTTGGAACAGGGTCACCAAATGCAGAGAATAGAAATGCATAGATAGAAAAATTCAATGCACGAAAGTATAAATGCCTGGCCGAGTTTTTGCAGGAAAGGAGGGGTTCAAAGAATTCTGTCACTCTAGGCCGCTATAGAGAGATAAAAAACAGTAGGATCATTCCCTGTCTCAACCATTAGACAAAGACTGACCGCGATGCTGCTCCTCCGGATAAATAAACAAAGAGAAACATGAGTCACATTTGATTTTTCAAACAGTTCGTAATAACGTACTTTAGTAAGGAGCGACCCGACTCAATAGTAACCGAAACTCTAAAAAACGGAATTTTTATAACAATAGCTACATCAAAAGAATTGCATTTTAATGCTGATTTTAAATATATAAGTTTCATTAAGTTTAGACTTATCCATCAAAAGTTATGAGAATGTGAAAATTTGTCTTATTTTAGAAAATTGGGGGAAACACCCCATAAAAGTCATAAAATCTTAACGGAAATCACACTATCAGATTCAGCGTATCAGAGGACCCTTCAGTAGAAGATTCAAGCTCCTATCTACAAAAATGTGGAATTTCGCATTTTTGCCACAAGACAGATCATGGGTGCGTGTTTATTTGTTTGTTTTTTTTGTTTTGTTTTTTCCAAAGGTGATCGTATCGACCCAGTAGTCCTAGAATGTCGCGAGAGGGCTCATTCTAACGGAAATTAAAAGTTCTAGTGCCCTTTTTAAGTGAACAAAAAAAATGGAGGGCACTTAGGCCCCCTAACGCCTTCCACGCTCATCTTTTTCCCAAATTCACCGGATCAAAATTCCGAGATAGCAATCTTATTCAACATAGTCAAAAAACCTAATAAATATTTCTTTGGGGACAACTTAATCCCCCACAGTCCCCGTGGGAGGGGCTGCAAGTTACAAACTTCGACCAGTGTTTCAAACAGTTCGTGGTAACGAACTGTAGTAAGGAGCAACCCAGCTCAATAGTAACCAAAACTCTAAAAATGGAATTTTGATACCAATAGCTACATCAAAAGAATTGCATTTTGATGCTGATTTTAAATATATAAGTTTGATCAAGTTTAGTCTTACCCTTCAAAAGTTACGAGCCTGAGAAAATTTGTCTTATTTTAGAAAATAGGGGGAAAGACCCCCTAAGTCATAAAATCTTAACGAAAACCACACCATCAGATTCAGCGTATCAGAGAATCCTATTGTAGAAGTTTCAAGCTCCTATCTACAATAATGTGGAATTTTGTATTTTTTGCCTGAAGGCAGATCACGGATGCGTGTTTGTTTGTTTGTTGTTTTTTTCCCAGGGGTCATCGTATCGACCCAGCGGTCCTAGAATGTTGCGAGAGGGCTCATTCTAACGGAAATGAAAAGATCTAGTGCCCTTTTTAAACGACCAAAAAATTGGCAGGCACCTAGGCCCCCTCCCACGCTAATTATTTACCCAAAGTCAACGGATCAAAATTCTGAGGTAACCATTTTATTCAGCATAGTCGAAAAACCTTGTAACTATGTCTTTGGGGACAACTTACTCCCCCACAGTTCCTGTGGGAGGGGCTACAAGTTACAAACTTTGACCAGTGCTTACATATAGTAATGGTTATTGGGAAGTGTACAGACGTTTTCAGGGGGAGTTTTTGGTTGGGGGAGGGTTTGAGAAGAGGGGGATATGTTAAGGGAACTTTCCATCGAGGAATTTTTCATGGGGGAAGAAAATTTCCATGAAGGGAGCGCAGGATTTTCTAGAATTATAAAAAAAAACAATGAAAAAATAAATATGAAAAAGTTTTTTCAACTGATGAGCAGCATTAAAACTTAAAACGAACAAAAATTATTACGCATAGGAGGGGCTCAGCTCCTCCTAATACCTCGCTCTTTACGCTAAAGTATTATTAGTAATTTCAACTATTTATTCTACGGCTTTTGTGATTCAGGGGTCATTCCTAATGAATTGGGACAAAATTTAAGCTTTAGTGTAAAGAGCGAGGTACTGCGAGGGGGTGAACCCCCTCATATATGTAATAAAAACATGACAATACAAAAGTTCGTTATTTAAGTTAATTTATAAGTTATACATATCTTTTACAAATAAAAACATTCGTAAAAAATTAAAAGTTCTAGTTGCCTTTTTAAGCAACCAAAAAAATGGAGGGTAACTAGGCCTCCTCCCCGGCTCCTTTTTTTCTCAAAATGGTTCGATCAAAACATGAGAAAGCCATTTAGACAAAAAAATAAATAAATATGACAATTTCGTTTTAATTATTCATGTGCGGAGAGCCGAAATCAAAACATGCATTAATTCAAAAATGTTCAGAAATTAAATAAAAAAACAAGTTTTTTGAAAAAAACTTGTTTTTTTATTTAATTTCAATATTGAGACGAATCTAAATAATGGTTATCATTAATAAAGGAGTGAGCTGCAAATATAAATTCTAACCAAAATTCTAACCTAACCAAAATAAATGTTTAACGAATTTTTCAACTTTTGATTACTATGGGCCAAGGCTCGTTCTTAATTAGAATGCCGCTACCACTGCAATAATGACAAAAAGTTGGAAGATATGTACGCATATAGATGCCGTTGAAAACAAGCAGCTTCAAAAACTACATTACCTTTGGCATCATACAAAAACATATTAATTCTAAGATACAAGTTCTTCTTTCTACTAAAATAGTGAAAAACAAACTACTTCTACGCGAATATTTCAGCTATATTTCCAGCAGCTGTCCTCAGCGAACAACAAAAGAACAATAACAAAAAAAATAAAATAAAAAACAATGCACGGTCACAAAAGAAAACAAATATTACTAACATGGTTATTGGGACCATTATCGTCATTACCATATTCAGGGTGGCGAACGAGGTCCAGCATGTCCAATTTGTGTACCTACTAAGTGATCACTATTTTGAGTAAGTACGCTAATGCAATCTCAATGTGCGTGCGTGTCAATCTTGTGCAATCTCAATGTCAAATGCCAAATTCGAACCAGAAGGATCAAAAAATCCTGACTTTATTGATGAATTCATTAGATTTCAGTGATGCATTGAATAAAGGCATAAGATTTAATAAAACAAAAAAAATCCATTTTAATAATTTTACGTCTACGGAAAATGGCCTCTTATTAGTTGAAAGTGATGTCATGTGGCCACTTCCATCCAACGAAAAACCGTTTCAGGATCCTGAAACGGTGATCCACTTCCTGATCCAGTGTGTGAGCACACTGGTCCAAAATAGCGATATTTGTCCGTTCCATTTTAGATGACCGTAACACTTATGAACTGCGCTCGCCATCCTGATAATCTAACCCTTAAAAGTATCATTTCAAAGCCAAGCCTTATTCTAGTGCAAATTTCAAAATTCGGAATCTCCTTCCTGTATGAACTTGGCATGAGTCGATCTCGGTATGGATGACCTTTACGTGGGCTGAATTCTGCGTAAGCTGAGCTTACAGGAACTATCATGACTTACTCATAGAGGGTGGGCTTACATTTCTATGAGTTGAGACACAAAAGAAAGATTCCCAGAAAAAAAAAGAATACTACAACGGGTGCGTACACAGTAAGGGGCGGGTTTCAGAATCCTCCTGTCCCCTAAGAACTCGTGATATTTTGTGAATTTTATCTTAAAATAGAAGAAAATATAGCAAAGGCAACATAATTTTGGCTAGCTGCTAATATATTTTTTTGAACTGCTTATAGTGGCTTAGAAGAGAAACAAATTCAACAGAGCATATATATATATTTTTTTTTCACTTTAGCAAGCAATTTAACAAGCTATCAATAAGCGCTCAATTTAATCTGATTTGAGAACACTTCAGAAACTTCAACTGTAAGTCCTGCTTCCCGATCTGGACATGTTCACCGACGGAGCGAACTTCCTTTGAAAGAAGAATTATTATTGATGAACGGCTAAAACACGAGCTGATCACCATAAATAAAATAAAATTTTGTTATAAGAGGTGGGATCGGAGTGGTAATTCAGGAGGCAGGTTAGAAAGAGCTGGAAATATCAGTTAAGTTCGTCGAATTTTTAAATATTTCGTTAGCTGAAAGATAAACATAGGCTGCCATTCGATTGGTCATTCGAAACTATTTTCAAATGTAGTAATTGCTTTTGTCGCGAATTCTGATTGCAAAGTCTGGTTTACGTTCCCAGTGCAACTTTTATTATGTTTTTTTTTTGTGTTGTCATATGGTCTTAATAATTCAACGGAAGATAAAATTTCTCATATCATTCTAAGGCTGGAATTCAGTTGTATTCATCTGTCAAATTACAATTTTGAAATTTGGTGTATGTAGATTTTTATTTGAAAAATACGTTGAAAATGGATCGAAAATCGTTCAAAAAAGGAGAATTATCCTATTTATATTTTGGCAAGTTTAGATTCTTACCCAAGAATAAGTCCAAGTAATATCATGTTTTCGGCTTGGTGAATGGATAAATCTAATCCTAATGAATTCGGTAATTTAAGTATTTTGCGTTTTAGGTGCAAGCTACAGCTGCAGATTTTTCACAAAATCGATTCTTTTGGAAAGAGCCCATATCTTAAAGCGACACATGATTACTGTATTTTGTATCAAAACTAATAAAAACAATTCTATACGATTCAAAACTAAATGCTATTCCTATTTCAAAGTCATTTATTTCATCCATGGATTTATTACGATTAAGAATAATAATTCTCATAATTTAACCCTTCTAATTTTGCCATTTTCCAGCATTACCAATAATTCACGCTCTGGATTGAAGCGCAAATAATGAATTGGGCATGTTCAAATATAGAGCAAAGAAGAAGGGGGATGGAGATGGAGCAATTGAAGCTCAATGAAGGTGGGGATTGTGATCCACATATCTCACCATCATTTTAAGAAAGTATTAAATAAAAAAAATAAGTTTTTTTTTTAACTGAAAGTAAGGAGCGAAATTAAAACTTAAAATGAACATAAATTACAACGTGTTTGAAAGGGGCTGTTCCTTTCTCAACACCCCGCTCTTTACGCTAAAGTTTTTTACTGTTTAATAAAGTAGAATTGAGAGAAAGAGACAAACTTTAGCGTAAAGAGCGGGGCGTTGAGAAGGGAGCATCCCCCTCATACGCGGAGTAATTTCTTTTCGTTTTCAGTTTTATGTCGCTCCTTACTTTCACTTAAAACAAACTTGTTTTTTCTTATTTAATTTGATCTTAAATCAAATAAATACGCATATGTGATCTGTCTTGTGGCAAAAAATACAAAATTCCACGTTTTGTAGATAGGAGCTTGAAACTTCTACTGTAGGGTTCTCTACGCTAAATCGGATGGTGTGATTTTAATTTGTGACGTTAAGATTCTATGACATTTAAGGGGTATTTCCCCCTATTTTCTAAAATAAGGCAAATTTTCTCAGGCTCGTAACGTTTGATGGGTAAGACTAATCTTGATGAAAATTATATATTTAAAATTAGCATTAAAATGCGATTCTTTCGATGTAACTATTGGCATCAAAATTCCATTTTTTAGAGTTTCGGTTACTATTGAGCCTTACTACAGTACTACAGTTGACTCCTTACTACAGTTTGTTACCACGAACTGTTTGAACCAGCCAGCCTCGCTGTTGTCCACCATTGCGCTTGTGCACTGTGAAGATTCAAAAACTTTACCAAACGTCGTATGATAGGAACCAACTTTCCCATGATATTCTTTTCTTTTTTTTTTGGGGGGGGGGGGGTAGGGGAAATAATTTTTTTTGACTTTTCTCTAAGTTCCTTATTGTTTTCAATGGAGTTTCAGGATTTAGATAGAATGACAAAATTGACTCAATTTTGGAGATACTAGGGGTAATTGTCAGGGGTAAATTTTCATCAAGATTGAATTGTCTAGAGAAAAAATCCATGGGAAGGGGGATTTTTCTGTGGAGGTGTAGCCAGATTTCCTGGCATTATTTAAAAAACCGTAAGAAATTAAATTGAAAACCTAGTTTTTTCAACTGAAAGTAAGCAGCCACATTAAAACTAAAAACGAAAAGAAATTATTACGTATATGAGGAGGGTTGCTCCTCCTCAACACCTCGCTCATTACACTAAAGTTTGAATTCTGTCCCAATTCTTTAAGAACTATTCCTGAAATACAATGTCCGTTTAAGTAGAAGAATAAGAAGTTTTTTTAGAGTACTAAAAAATTTAGCGTAAAGAGCGAAGTGTCGAGAAGGAGCAATCCCCTCAAATACGCAATAATTTATGTTGTCTAAATTACGGATGAAGGATGACTGATTGACAAAGATTGTCCTTTCCGACCTGTACCCCTATTTAGAGCTAACGAAAAGCAGGTTTTCCCCGAATATGGAGGGAAGAGATCGTAAGAAAGAATCTAGAGGAAATTGGAACTACTAGAAAGGATGTAATGAGGGTGGCTTTGAATAGATTTGGATTGAGGAGCGTACATAGCTATATTGACCTCATGGAGCTTGGTGCTTCAGTAAGTTGTTAGCACTAGTAGGTATGTAGGTATGTTTTCCCTTAGTTCTAATCTCTTAGTAATCATGTGCCACTTGAAGGGTTCCAAATGAAATTTGCGACGGTTGTGATAAATACATTCGGAGTGCCACATCAATTTGTGTGTTTACCTTTCAGCAAACGAATCAATCGAATAATTTTACTCCATTTTTTTTACTCTTATAAAAACCTGTTCAAAGCAGCAATCTCCTTATTCTTATGTCTAACCCTAGAACTGAAATTCATTCACCTATGGTACTAGATCCCTTTGAAAGAAGTTACAGCCATTCTTTCTAGGGTCTTTTTTCGAAGGTGCCACATCAAGAAAATGTATGGAGATTGTTAAATATATTTTTTTAAATCTAGAGAGGGGCAATTTTTTCAATGAGAATACCCAGAAAAGTTATTTTGCAATGATTATCAGAAAAAAGGCTTGCTTCAAAATCTAAGGTGAGGGTTAACAAAACCTACGGGGTGATACCCTCACCTACCGAATTGGAGCTCCTTTTTCGGAGATAATGAAAGTGAACTGAAGAAACTTACCATGGTCAGGGGCTGTGCTATACGGCGACATTCCTAAGTTACGTTAGGCAATCCTCTACTCTTGAATAAGTACTGCATTACAATTATTAAAAAGGACGGAAATCCTGCAATTAAGAGAATAAATAGTTGCAATTTTTCAAGATAAGGCATTACGCAAACATTAGTATTGCAGAAACTCATTATAGGCCCAATAAAATATATTAAGTCCTAAACAGTAACAGATATAAAACTGAAAATTTAAGCACAAGAATAATTAGAGGGTTGAGGGAACAGCAGAGAGTTAAGTGACGGAGCTAGCTTCTAGAAGAAAACTATACCTCTAGTACCAAGGCCACATACAGTAATGCGCCAACTGTGACCGATAAATCACAGTTGGGACAACACAGATGACAATAAGATTGTCCATGAGATTGGATGCAAACCCTCTAAAGGTATGACCAATTTTCTAGCTGTACCCTTCCGTCTGAAAGATGTGCTGAGAATCAGTGGTTAGGGTCGCTCTTCCTCTCATCTGCAGAAGTCAAATGGATCTCTGACTTTAAAAAGGGAGAAATACCACATAAAATAGTGTTTGTGCTGAAGTTTGGTGGACACCAACTAAACTCTTTTGATTAAAACGAAAAAAAAAGCTTAATTAAATGAAAAATAAAGGAAATCGTGTGAAATCTTTGTATTTTTTTTAGATTTAGAAAGTGTCCCAAGAACCCTTTGCACACATTTGATCGGATATGTCCATGGATTAAGTTTTATAAAGGGAGGGGGTGACATTTTTGGCGAAAAAAACTTTGATAAAAATCAAACAATAGGCGAATTCATGGAAAATGTTGAATGTAATGGGGAAAAGCACAAAAATTCCTAAGTTTTGGGTGGGAGGGGGCAGGAACGGATCATGAAGCCCCCAAGCTATCTTGCCTGCCTGAACTATTCCCGCGTCAAATGTTCAAGATTTATTTCCAAGACTGTACATCAAAACTAAGAGTGCAATTTCTTGGACTTTAGGAGGCATTTTCCCATCTTGATTTGGTTGACTTGATTTCCTCTAATCTATCCTACCAAAAAAAAAAAAAAATCTTGAACATCAATTTTAGCCGAAAATTTTTCAAAGAAATACAAAAGCGGTCTCAGCCCATGCTCACAAGAGACCCTGCCCAACTTCTAAAAGATGACATAAAGAAATTCAATTAAAGAGGAGGCGGACCTTTCCTCGTCTTAAATGAGCATTAAAATTTGTTTAAGGGGGGATAAACAATAAATAACTTGTTAAACTACGCATTTCCACTTAACATTGAAATGAAATAAAAAAAGTAACAACAGATAGAATTTTCAATCAAGACAGTCAAAATGGACGATCTTAATTAAAAAAAATGTCGAACGTCTTCATTAAAAGTTTCACGATTGTTATATTTTCATTTCCCTTTAATTATGTGCACATCACAATTTTTCTTCGATCCTTTCAGAATAACGTATGCAAATGTTTATTTGTTGTTGTTTTTTTATGCAGAGGTCGTTCGGTGAGCTTAACTATTAGTATGCCACATGATAACCGGACATGTATATCCTTATCATTTACATATATACACTAATTTCTGGTTGGCTTAGAAAGAACCTTTTAAATATCTCAAACAGTTATTACCAGAAGTTTACCTGAAGTACGGAACAAAGATACCCTTTTTGATTTGGTAGTTTAAGTTTACTTTTGAGATTTGAATCCCTATTCATAACCTTGGATGCAAGTACGAAACAAAATAAATTAAGAAACAAAAATACTCTCTTTTTATTGGTAATTTAAATTTATTCTTTGAACTTTTAATCCCTATTCATAAACTTTGGATTATAATCCAAAAGAAACAACAAAAAGACAAAGCAGATTTTGGACACTTCAGCTTTCCACGTTTTTGAATACCCAGATCATTCAGTTCTTTTTGACAAGACAACTTTAGCTTCCCCCGTAAATGGTTTGCAACAAGATTTAGGGTGGGAACTGAAATTTAAACAATAAATACAGATCTCGCTTCAAACAGAGATAAAGGAAATATTTTATAAAGTCAAGACAACTTAATACAAAGAAAATCACCTAATATTCCTTCTCATTTTAAAACAAGATCAATTAACCGTATTGACACAAAGCAGGTCAGTAGACGACAGGTCGCACGAGTCGATAGGGAAAGAATTATTGCCCAATCTAATTTCCAAATTCGTTGGGCATGTTTTTTGTTTCAGTGTTGACTCTGTCTTGACTCAAAAGGTTTGATTCAAAAGGCTTTTACTCAAAAGGTTAGTTTTTTTTTGTTTTATATATAACTTTTTCTTAGTGCTAAAACGGCTCAGCAGAGGTTCTTGCCTAAATATCTACTTTGTTTTGTTTTTTGTTTCTCTTCTTCATTGGCTGAAAATCACTCCCTTGCTGCGTTGTTTGACTCTTTCTCTTGACTCTATTTTTTAAACAGTAAGAAACTTCAGCGTAAAGAGCGGGGCGTTGAGGAGGAAAAGCCCCTTTCATACACGGAGTGATTTCTGTTCGTTTTAAGTTTTAATGTTGCTCCTTACTTTCATTTAAAAAAAAACTTGTTTTTGTTATTTAATTTCTGGACGTTTTTGAATTAATGCATGTTTTGATCTTGGCTCTCCGCACATAAATAATTAAAACGAAATTTGCATATTAATTAATTGCAATTAATCGGAAGATTTTGAGAAAAAAGGAGCGAGGGAGGAGGCCTAGTTGCCCTCCAATTTTTTTATTACTTAAAAAAGCAACTAGAACTTTTAATTTTTTACAAACGTTTTCATTGGTAAAAAATATACGTCACTTACGAATTAATTTACATAACGAACTTCTATATTCGTATGTTTTTGTTGCGTGTATGAGGGGGTTCAACCCTCGTCGATACCTCGCTCTTTACCCTAAAGCTTAAATTTTGTCCCAATTCCTTAAGAATGAGCTCTGAATCACAAGAGCCGTAGAATAAAGAGTTGAAATTACTAAAAATACTTTAGCGTAAAGAGTGAGGTATAACGAGGAGGTAAGCCCCTAATATGCGTAATAATTTTTGTTCGTTT
Source organism: Artemia franciscana (assembly GCF_032884065.1). Taxonomy (NCBI): domain Eukaryota; kingdom Metazoa; phylum Arthropoda; class Branchiopoda; order Anostraca; family Artemiidae; genus Artemia; species Artemia franciscana. Next base: position 23,364,290 of record NC_088876.1, on the reverse strand, counting down.
TAAGTTTTAATGCTGCTCCTTACTTTCAGTAGAAAAAACTTTCATATTTATTTTTTCACTGTTTTTTCAAATAATGCTAGAAAATCCTGCGCCCCCTTCATTGAAATTCTCTTCTCCCATGACAAGTTTCTCCATGGAAATATCCTCCCACGTAACCCCCCCCTAAACAAAAAAAATCCCCAATTACGTCTGTACACTTCCCAGTAACCATTACTATATGTAAACACAGGTCAAAGTTTGTAGCTTGCAGCCCCTCCCACGGGGACTGCGTGGGAGTAAGTCGTCCCTAAAGACCTAGTTATTAGGTTTTTCGACAATGGTAAATGAAATGGCTATCTCAGAATTTTGATCCGGTGACTTTCGGGAAAACATGAGCGTGGGAGGGGGCCTAGGTGCCCCCCAATTTTTTGGTCACTTAAAAAGGGCACTAGAACTTTTAATTTCCGTTAGAATGAGTCCTCTCACGACATTCTAGGACCACTCAGTCGATACGATCAACCCTGGGGAAAAAAACAAACAAAAAAACAAATAAACACGCATCCGTGATCTGTCTTCTGGCAAAAAATTCGAAATTCCACATTTTTGTAGATAGGAGCTTGAAACTTCCACAACAAGGTTCTCTGATACGCTGAATCTGATTATGTGATTTTTGTTAAGATTGTATGACTTTTAGGGGGTGTTTCCCCTATTTTCTAAAATGAGGCAAATTTTCTCAGGCTCGTAACTTTTGATGGGTAGAACTGATCTAGATGAAACTTATTTACTTAAAATCAGCTTTAAAATGTGATTCTTTTGATGTAACTATTGGTATGAAAATTCCATTTTATAGTTTCGGTTACTATTGAGCCGGGTCGCTCCTTACTACAGTTCGTTATCACGAACTGTCTGAAAATTACGCAATCAGTTTTAAGAGCCTCATTTTGTGCAACAGTAATTGTATCATTCAGATTTTTATGGCACTAGGTATTAACCAAGTGACATATAGCAATCGCAAATTCTGTCGGTCTGTCTGTCGGTCCCGGTTTTGCTACTTTAGGCACTTCCAGGTAAGCGATGAAATTTGGCAGGCCTATCAGGGACCCGACCAGATTAAATTAGAAATAGTCGTTTTCCCGATTTGACCATATGGGGAGGAGTGGGGGCCCGTTAATTCGGAAAAAATAGAAAAATTGAAGCATTTTTAACTTACGAACGGTTGACCAGATCTTAATGAAACTTGATGTTTGGAAGGATATCGTGTCTCAGAGCTGTTATTTAAAATCCCGACCGGATCTGGTGACATTTGGGGGAGTAAGGAGGGGGAAACCTTGAAAAAATCTTGGAAAACACTTAGAGTGGAGGGATCGGGATGAAACTTGGTGGAAAAAATAAGAAGTCCTAGATACATAATTGACATAACCGGAATGGATCCGCTCTCTTTGGGGTAGATGGGGGGGGGGGTTGGTTAATTCTGAAAAATTAGAAAAAATGAGGTATTTTTAACTTACGAACTGGTAATCAGATCTCAATGAAATTTGATATTTACAAGGATATCATGTCTCAGAGCAGTTATTTTAAATCCCGACCGAATCTGGTGACATTGGGGGGTTGGGGTTGGGAGGGGGAAACCTAAAATCTTGGAAAACACTTAGAGTGGAAGGATCGGGATGAAACTTGGTGGGAAAAATAAGCACTAGTCCTAGATACATGATTGACATAACCGGAAAGGATCCGCTCTCTTTGGGGTAGTTGGGGGGGGGGGTTAATTCTGAAAAATTAGAAAAAATGAGGTATTTTTAACTTGCGAACGGAGGTCGGATCTCAATGAAATTTGATATTTAGAAGGAGATCGTGTCTCAAAGCTCTTATTTTAAATCTCAACCGGATATGGTGACATTGGGGGGGGGGGGGAAGGGGAAACCTAAAATCTTGGAAAACACTTAGAGTGGAGGAATCGGGATGAAACTTGGTGGGGAAAATAATCACAAGTCCTAGATACATGATTGACATAACCGGAACGGATCCGCTCTCTTTGGGGTAGTTGGGGGGGGGGTTAATCCTGAAAAATTAGAAAAAATTAGGTGTTTTTAACTTACGAACGGGTGATCGGATCTCAATGAAATTTGATATTTAGAAGGATATCGTGTCTCAAAGCTCTTATTTTAAATCCCGACCGGATCTGGTGACATTGGGGGAGTTTGGGGCGGAGGAAACTAAAATCATGGAAAACGCTTAGATTGGAGGGATCGGGATGAAACTCGGTGGAAAAATAATCAGAAGTCTTAGATAAGTGATTTACATAATTGGAACGGATCCGCTCTATAGGGGGGGGGGGGGTTAAGCCTGAAAAATTAGAAAAAATGACGCATTTTTAACTTACGAAGGAGTGATCGGATCTTCATGAAACTTCATATTTAGAAGGATCTCGTAACTCAGATCTCTTATTTTAAATCTCAACCGGATCTATCGTCATCGGGGGGGGGGGGGGACCGGAAATCTTAGAAAATACTTAAAGCGGAGAGATCTTACAGAGAGAATAAAAACCTGTCTAAGATACGTGACTGACATAACCGGACCGGATCTGGTCTCTTCGCTGGAGTTGGGGGGGGGGGGTAATTTTGAAAATTGAGGTATTTGTAACTTACAGAAGGGTGACCAGATCTCAACGAAATTTGATATTTAAAAGGATCTTGTGCTTTAAAGCTCCAATTTTAAATTCCGACCAGATCCTGTGACATTGGGGGGAGTTGGAGGGGGAAACGAGAATTCTTGGAAAACGTGAAAATTGCGATATTTTTATCTTACGAATAGGTGATCGTGATTAAGCCTCTGATTTTTCTTTTAAATCAATCTATTGGTTCTTAGAATTTTGTTAGAGCTCATACCATATGAGCTCTTGGCTCTTCTTGCCTCGTCACAAGTGCCATATGAGCTCTTTGCTCTTGTTTTTAATAGGCCTGGTGTTAATTGGAAGTAGTATGATAGGTCCACTCCACTGCTATTTTTGTTCAGAAATAGTTTATTTCTTTAGAAGAAATAAAGTTGAACTGTTTTGATTTTTTGTTTCAGGACAGAGAAGATAGGACTAACACTTTATCCAAAAACCATTTTATCAAAAAACATCATAAACACGTAATTGTTCAAAATCATGAGTGTATCCAGAAATCTAGTCAATGCGAGAGGAAGTCCAAAAATATTGAAGTTTGAAAGCCTAAAAGGAGAGCATAAATTCAAAGTCTTTGTGAAAGGGTTTAGACAATGATTTGTTGGGACACATTTCGGAAGGGGCTCGTTTCTTAAAGGCATTATGTACAAAATAGTCAAAAGGCCAGATAGCCATCCCTCCGGAGACCTATTTCCCCCCCCCCACAGCCCCAGGACCATAATTGTTGGTTATGCTATTTGCTCATTGTTTGAATGTAGAATTTATCGTTGGGAAAAAGGGGAATGTTTCCAAAAAAAATTAAGGGTATTAAGATGAAACCTCGGGGAATGCTGAGGGGTATATGAAATTAAGTCAAAAGACATTCCGCGCATCCAGTTTATCGAAAAGGCGTATCTGCAGCCTTTTAAGAACAGATGAGATTATTAAGTTGAAAATTTCAAGGCATGCTGAGGGGAATGTTAAAATAGTGTCAAAGGGCAACCAGGCCCCCTCCCATGATCTTTTAATTGCCCCCCTCCAAGAAAATTCGATCAAAATTTGAAATAACCATCTTATTCAAGAGTCTAAAGGTCAAATAACTACGCTTAAAGGGATCACAAAAACTCCCACAGCCCCTGAGGAAATGGTTGTAATCTATGCAAGTTGGCCATTGTTTATATGTAAGGGTGGTTAGTGGGGAAAAGGGGAATGTTGATGGGGATGTCAAACAAAACCAAAACACACAACATGCAGGGTAGTTATCAAGACATGTCCAGTGACATGAGGGCAACCACCCCCTCCTGCTCTTTTAGATACACCCTTCAACACTGATGAAAATTTTCAAAAGCTAACTTGTTCAACATAGTCAAGAGATCTGATTATTTTGCCTACGGAAATGCATAATTCCACACAGCCCCAGGGTAAGGAATGGAAATTATTCAGTTAGTCCAATTTACAAACAGGATTGATCATGTGGAAAGGGTGGGGGGATGTTTGAGCCTAAATGTACCAAAAAATGTAGAGGATATTGAGGTGAAATTTGGAGGATGTTGAGGGAAGTCCGTACCCAGGGAGTTGCCGGGTTTGACACCCACCCCCAAATTTTTTTCTCCAACTCATAAATTAATTCCCTTCCCATTCCTAAGATATTTCAGATACGCCTTTTTGATAGCCTGGAATCACATGGTGTCTTTTGATTTAGCTCAACATACCCCTCAACCGATAGGGGAAGGGGTTGCTTCAAAAAAAAAGAAAATTTATTAATGTGCAATTTGTGTTACGTTAATGTTGAACTTAAAGACATTATGTACATCCCAGTTGTTAATAAATGTAGTTCCAATATTTCTGCAACAACTAAGTTGAAACTTTCAGGAAATGTCGACTGGGATGTTGAACAGAATGAAGACACCGCATTCTATGCATTCTGTTTGTCAAAATTGTATTGTATGGAATAGATAAGGGTATCAAGTTGAAACTTTCAGAGAATATTAGGGGCGAAGGGTATACTGAATTTAAACATATCTAAGTGGATTCCAGTTTTCAAAAGGGCGCATCTGCAATATCTCAAGACCGGCAAGTTGTATTTAGCTGAAACTTGGGTATGTTGCTCCAAATTAAAAGAAACTATGTACATTCAGCTTGTTCAAATGGTGTGGGCGACATCTCAGTAGCAGTTAAGGGTATTAAGTTGAAACTTTCGGAGAATGTTGAACTTGATCAAAAGACACTGTATGCAGTCCGGATTGTCAAAAGGACGTATCTGCAATATCCTGGAACAGCTAATGGCATTCAGCTGAAACTTTTCGGGAATGTTGAGGGGGTATCAAATAAATCAAAAGACACTAATTAGAACTAATAAATTAGAATTGTATATTTTTCACATGGGAAACTGAAAAAATTCGGATATTTGGACACGAAAAACACTCATTATATCAGCCAATAATAAATATTTGGCAATAAAAAAACGAACAGAAATGAGAGAATTAAAAAACAGACAAAATTAAAGCCAAAACGAACAAAATTAAAAAAATAATCATACAAAACACAGACAACAGATACTGATGAATAAATAAACCTTAAAAAGAGTAAAAATTAAATTGAATATTCAAGTAAAACTTAACACGAGCAAAAACAACTACAAGCTGGAGTTTCGTTACTGTCCCCTTGGCTCTCCTCTAACTGTAAAAGTTCTAAAGCCTATTGTATTATTTGCGCCTTACTGAAAGTTGCAGAGAAACAAAATCTTGAATTTCTGACATTTTCAGGAATTATTATTCTTATATATTAAATATTCAGTTTGTTTTTATTATTTCTTTCCAATCACCTTATTATTAGAGTGTTTTTATTCCGATGAACGTCTTGAAAAACCCAGCACACTGATCAAAATACATACAATTTTCAATAAAACGCAAATGACGTAATACGCAATATGCTTTAGAAATTAGCAGCCAGCACAGACACAGCTATAAAGTTTTCATTTGGGGTAGCCAGCTACGGAAGCAAATCTGCCATCTTCTATCAAATCAGTTCTGCACTCGATTTTAAGATTTTTGTAGGGGGCACTGCTCCCCTGCTTTACCTCTAGCTCTATCCACGGCACCGTAGCTAGGCATTAAGCATCAAACCCGATCAACTCAACCCTTGTGCATCTCAACTCCCCATTTAAATCAATCCCTGTACAATTCAACCCTCATTTAGTTTAACTTCATTTAATTCAACCCCCTTGCAACTCAGCCCCAATTCAATTCAACGTAACCCAAGATTTGAATAGGGCTCGAGTTAAATCAGGATAGGGATGCATGGGGTTGAATTGAAGGGGGGTTGAGTTGCACGGAGCTAAATTGAATGGGGGCTGAATTAAATGGAGGTGTAGTTGAATGTGGATGAGTTTAACGTCTGATGAGTTAAACAGGGATGGAACTAAATGAGAAGTGAGTTGAATGGTGGATGGGCAGAACAAGGGCTGATTTGGTCGAGGCTGAGTTTCACGCACACATTCAGTGTACATTTTCTATGTTCAAGAAACCACAATTACAATTAAAAAATAGAACCTACGTAGTATAGACTAAATATCCAAGTTTGCTCTTAACATCTGTCAGATATGACTATTCACAATACTCAAATCAAACTATTCTTAACTTTTCCCCAGGAAATAGAAAGTGTTTTCCACTATTGAACGAACGATTCTCACTAAAGCATGAAATATCATGACAAAGTCCAAACGTAAATAATTTATAAGCGCAATTCGACTGACACTGAACGCGGAAAACCACAAACGAAGAAATACGGTGGATTTTGTGACAAGGTTTAAGGGGGTGATTAAGTGAACTGATGGAACTCGAAAATCCCATGTTAAATTGAAAATTTATATTTAAAAAGTACTCAAGTATTCATTGGCGGAAGATGCCGCTTTTAATATCAGGCCATAGCTTCTTGAAGATGCTACAAAATGTTTGAAAGGATTTTGTTCTATTTCCTCTAATTGCTTAGAAATCTTAGAAAATGTCTAGGGATTTTTCACAAGTGTACTCTATGAAGGATATTGCTTTTGGAACAAAATTGGTACTATCATGTGCAGAAGACAATAACCTATAAGATGATTGGAACCATTTTTTGATGTATTTTCCTGTTTTCTAACAGTCCCCTAGAATATTTTCAGCTACCTGAAATTTTTACAAGTCGGTTGCCATAAAGAATCGTTTCAGATCGCCGATAATAACCCCTAGAGACGAAAATGACAAGCTGGAATAATCAGCTGCTTGTTAATAGTGTGAAATTTTCATAAATTATTTCAATGCAATGAAGAAACATAGAAATGAGAAATAGTCAGGAGCCTTCAGGAAAGTTATGCACACAAAGCCGAAATCATGGGGAAAATTAAATCAAAGCGAGGTATGGAACTGCGAAACTGCGAGAAATTTGGGGATAGGCTAGTGGATAAAGAACCGAAAAGAGTCTAAGGCGGACTATTGCATGGAAGTTGGAAAGAATGGACTGGTCAACCCCAAACGAGGCCACGACTACTTTTACCAAGTACAATCAGTCAGCTTGAATGTGCTCAGCTATATACTTGCTTTTTCATGATTTTTACCCAGAAAGACTTCTACATTGAAAAGATAGACCGCAATCCAGGCTTTTGGACCGAAAAGATTTTTCCCAAGCTGAAAGGATTCTTCATTGATGCTTTGATCCCAAAGTTCCACAGGGGGTTCCAATACAAGAGCCGTACTTATAAGATTAATCGTCTAGTACCGGTAACAGGAAAATTCATTTTCCTTACATTCTATCCTTCTTTGTAGTTACATACTTAATTGTATTGTCATTTGAAATAAAATACCTTTGTTTATATTGCTTGTCCTCCAACTTTATCAAACAGTTCGTAGTAACGAACTGTAGTAAAGAGCGACCCGGCTCAATAGTAACCGAAACTCTAAAAAATGGAATTTTGGTACCAATAGCTACATCAAAAGAATCGCATTTTAATGCTGATTTTAAATATATTAAATAAAAAAACAAGTTTTTTCAACTGAAAGTAAGGAGCGACATTAAAACTTAAAACGAACAGAAATTACTTCGTATATAAAAGGGGCTGCTTCTTCATCAACGCCCCGCTCTTTACGCTAAAGTTTGACTCTTTCTCCCAACTCTTCTTTTTAAAACAGTAAAAAACTTTAGCGTAAAGAGCGGGGCGTTGATGAGGAAGCAGCCCCTTTTATATACGAAGTAATTTGTGTCCGTTTTAAGTTTTAATGTCGCTCCTTACTTTCAGTTGAAAAAACTTGTTTTTTTATTTAATTTCTGAATGTTTTTGAATAAATGCATGTTTTGATTTTGGCTCTCCGCAGAGTAATAATTGAAACAAAATTTGAATTTTTTTTTTTTTTTTTTTTTTGCTGAATGGCTTACTCATAATTTTGATCGAATGATTTTGGGAAAAAAGAGCGGGGGAGGAAGCCTAGTTGCCCTCCAATTTTTTGGTTAATAAAAAAAGGCAACTAGAAATTTAATTTATTACGAATGGTTTTATAAGTAAAAGATATACGTAACTTATAAACTAGCTTACGTGAAGAATTTTTTATTCTCATATTTTTATTACACATATGAGAGGGTTCACCCCGTCGTCAGTACCTCTCTCTTTACACTAAATCTTAAATTTTGGCCCAATTAATTAAGAATGACCCCTGAATCACAAAAGCCGTAGAATAAATAGTTGACATTACTAAAAATACTTTAGCGTAAAGAGCGAGGTATTAGGAGGAGGTGAGCCCCTCATATGGGTAATAATTTCTGTTCGTTTTAAGTTTTGATGCTGCTCCTTACTTCCAGCTGAAAAAAAACTTTTTCATATATATTTTTTCATTTTTTTTTTTAATAATGTTAGTAAATCCTGCGCTCCCTTCATGGAAATTTTCTTCCCCCATGACCAAGTCCTCGATGGAAAGTTCCCCCAGTATATCCCCCTCTTTTTGACCCCTCTCCCCGACCAAAAAATTCTCCTGAAAACACCTGTACACTTCCCAATAACCATTACTATATGTAAGCACTGGTCAAAGTTTTTAACTTGTAACCCCTCCCACGGAGACTATGGAGGAGTAAGTCGTCTCCAAAGACATAGTTATAAGGTTTTTCGACTACGTTGAATAAAATGGCTATCTCAGAATTTTGATCCGTTGACTTTGGGAAAATAATTAGCGTGGGAGGGGGCCTAGGTGCCCTCCAATTTTTTTCGTCGCTTAAAAAGGGCACTAGAACTTTTTATTTCCGTTTGAATGAGCCCTCTCGCAACATTCTAGGACAATTTGGTGGATACGATCACCCCTGGAAAAAAAAAACAAAACAAAAAAAAACAAATAAACACGCATCCGTGATCTGCCTAAAAGTCATAGAACACTACTGTAGAAATTTCAAGCTCCTATCTGCAAAATGTGGAATTTTGTATTTTTTGTCAGAAGGCAGATCACAGATGCGTGTTTATTTGTTGTTTTTTTTTCAGGGGTGATCGTATCAACCCAGTGGCCCTAGAATGCTGCAAAATGGCTCATTCTAACGGAAATGAAAAGTTCTAGTGCCTTTTTTAAGTGACCAAAATCTCGGAGGGCACCTAGGCCCCCGTCCCACGCTAATTATTTTTCCAAAGTAACCGGATCAAAATTCTGAGATAGCCATTTTATTCAGCGTAGTCGGAAATCCTTATAACTAAATCCTTATAAGTGTACAGACGTCTTCAGGGGCGTTTTCATTTGGTCTGGGGCAGGGTTGAGAAGAGAGGGATATGCTGGGGAAACTTTTCATGGAGGAAGAAAATTTCCATGAAGGGAGCGCAGGATTTCCTACTATTATTAAAAAAAAAACAATGATAAAATAAATATGACAAAGTTTTTTCAACTGAAAGTGAGGAGCAGCATTAAAACTTAAAAGGAACAGAAATTATTACGCATATGAGGGGCTCACCTCCTCCTAATACCTCGCTCTCTACGCTAAAGTATTTTTAGAATTTCAACTATTTATTCTACGGCTTTTGTAATTCAGGGGTCATTCTTAAGAAATCGGGACAAAATTTAAGCTCTAGTGTGAAGAGGGAGGTACTGTTGAGGGGGTGAGCCCCCCTCATATATGTAATAAAAATGTGAGAATACAGAAGTTCCTTACGTAAGCTAATTTGTAAGTTACGTATGTCTTTAACTAGTAAAATTTATTTTTACTAATAATTTTACTAATAAAAAAATTCGTAAGAAATTAAAAGTTCTAGTTGCCTTTTCAGGTAACCAAATAATCGGAGAGCAACTATACCTCCTTCCTCGCTCCTATTTTTTTCTCAAAATCGTTTGGTCAAAACTATGAGAAACCCATTTAGCCAAAAAAATAAATACCCAAATTTCGTTTTAATTATTCATCTGTGGAGAGCATAAATCAAAACATGCATTGATTAAAAAACGTTAAGAAATTAAATTAAATAAAAACAAGTGTTTTTAACTGAAAGTAAGGAGTGACATTAAAACATAAAACGAACAGAAATTACTTCATATATGAAAGCGGCTGTCTCCTCATCAATGCCCCGGTCTTCACGCTAAAGTCTGACTCTTCCTCTTAACTCTATTTTTTAAAACAGTAAAAAACTTCAGCGTAAAGAGCGGGGCGTTCATGAGGAAGCAGTCCCTTTCATATACGAAGTAATTTCTGTTCGTCTTAAGTTTTAATGTCACTCCTTACTTTCAGTTTTATTTTTTTTTTAATTTAATTTGTAAGAAAACTTTGGTTTTCTAAGAATCCTCGAAGAAAGCTTTCAACTAAGTTCGCTGTTTAGTTTCGAATTAATGAAATGAGGTATTTTAAATAGCCTATCCCTAGGAAATAAAGTGGAAAAAACAATAAATTTTAAAATGCATTCTATGCATGCCGTCACAGCTGCATATACATGGGCATTTTGTACTTGAGAATGATAGTGCTCTTTTGCTCATTTTCTAATCTCCCTTGGTCGGTAACCAAGCTTTGCAAGACACTGTCAAATATATTATTATTTCTCGGCTGAAGCATCTCACCAAAGGAAGCTGTCAATCAAAACCTTTGACAAGACTTGATAATTGGTGCTATTTGAAGTTTTGACAACCGACGGTCTCTAGAGAATTAAAAGACAGAAGGGTAACCTTACTTCAATTCTGAAGCTCGATGTTTTCAAGTTCACTTAATCACGGCCTTAAATAACCTAACTAATTACGACAATTTTCATGAAAGAGTAATTTTTTTTATACGAATTTGTTTTAGTCATTCAATGATAATAAATCAAAATTGATAATTATTTAAAGAGACAATTTATAAGAATGATCCGACTAACAGTGAATGTCAAAAACGACAGAGGAAAAAATAATGTAAATTTTCCAATGTTCGAAGTTCGCCAAATCAGTGCATTTGATGCATATTTACAACGGCTAATAAAGTGAATTATGCTCTTGCATCAACTGGAAATGTAACATATTTTTTAGATTATTTTCTTTTTATTTTCGTCAATTCAACGAAAAGTTTACACAACTATTTTTAGCATGGTAACTAAATCAATGGACACATTGGATTTCTATATTTGCGCCCGAGTTTTGAACTCCCACCTTGAACAGCTTGAATAATAGTAAAAGATTTTTTTTTAATTATTGAATGGAAATGAAAATACTTCCTTTGTATTAAAAGTATGTAGGCTACATATTTAGCCCCAATAGCCCGAAGAGGGTTCGTTTTTTCCAGAAATAGCATATTTGCTACACTCTTGTCTATGCTATTGTTTCCAGTCGAGCAATATCAAAGGATTTTGAGGAGTGGGCATTATGGAGTGAACTTGAAACTAAAAACAGGGCGCATTTTATGCCATACCTTCTCACTTTTAATTGAGATTCCTCTAGCGTGTGTTGAATGGAGATCATTTTCTAAGTTTACGAATAGTTTTGTACGTTGTAACTAAATTAATAAAGAGATTTCTGGAATAGCGTTTATGGGTACTTACGTGTTATAGAGACCACACCAAAGAAGTGAAGTTAGGTTAATTATAACGAAATATACCAAAATACGACGAAAATATAATAGTTTAGTAACAAAGTTATGGAAAATACAACAGAGAATTATGGAAAGCAAGCCGCACAGAACGCATTATATTAGATGCCTAACCTGACCAACTGTATACATCAAATGTTTATTTAGGATATACCTGCATCGTAGTTTTTTCACTGAGACTAAGCAAATTATCTCCGAATGCAAACAGAGAAACTGGTTTTAATCAGATCAAGAACTTGAGTGTGATCGCTATAACGCGTAAGTACCCATTTATACTACTAGTCTGGCGTTGCTGTTTTTTGTAACCGTTATGATGCTGATAAAGAAATATAACTAAATGAGCTATTTGTAATCGTGGACTCTGTTCAAAGTTATTAAACTAACATTCAGGGCCAGATTTAAAACTTTAGCGCTTCCAGGCCCAAGCGTCTTTGCCAGTCCGTTTTTGCGAGATTTTCAGGGAAATCCCCGGATATTCAGCGATAGTGGAAGGACTGAACAGAACGCAACTGACGAGCTAAAGTAGTGCAAGAGAGATGATATTAAATCTTCGGCTGCCATTATTGGGAGACATCTGACAGTTTAAAGATGGCCAAGGAATTCCTGTTTTGTTTTAAAATCACCTTTCTGTGAATAGCCAGCGTGGCGGAGGCCACGCTGGCTAGCCAGGCTATTCCTAGCCATGGGCTGGAATAGCCAGCCCATGGCATTGAACGCCCCTAAGCTAGGGTATAGTGGCTCTATTGTTTAATCCTGTCCTGATAACATTACGGAATATAGGAAATTATTAGAAATATACATTTTTTTTAATCGAACGTTTTCTGTTTTATTTTGTTTTTAAAATTCCAAAAGAAATAATAACTTTGGCCAGTTTAAGTAATCACAGCGTTAATACATTATTTGAAGGTCATGCTAATGAACTCCACTTAAAGCATAAGCTATTTTAGGAACTTCGTTAATTGTGTTGCGGGAGTAACGCTCTTTGCCCTTTTTTTTTTTAGCGCGCCAGTTTCAGTTTATTTTTTGCTGTTCCAGAAAAAAAGGACTGCTGGATGAGAGTAGTTTCTCCTATATAAGGAATAATGTTCAATGCCCAACAGAATGTGAAGATGTATTTATTTGTTATGGGTTTAACGACTAGGCTAGATGGCCAAGAGAGTCAGCATTGGGATGTTGTTAGCATCAAAATCTAAAGCAAACAGATTGAAGTCAAAACTTAAAACAAGAACAAATTATTCTGTAAATGAGGGGAGCTGCTAGTCCCTCAACACCCCACTCTAACAGAATCGTAACTATTCAGTAAAGCCAATATAAAGCTTTACCATGAAGAATAGGAGGTTGAGCTAGAAGGAGTCCTCTTAATATACAAAATAATTTCTATTGAGCTAACCACTAGCTAAGCTTTACCATAAAGAATGGGTGTTGAGAGAGCAGCTGCCCTCCTTATATACAGAAAAAAATTGTTTATTTTATAGTTTTTATGTTGTTCTTTACTTTCATTGGGAGAAAAAACAAGTTTTTATTTAATTTTTCTGAAAGTTAGGACAATTTTTGTTTTATGAAAGTAAAAAAGTAAAAACACTCAAAACATATTTTGTTTTCAGTAAAGCACTAATTATTTTCAGGTCTTGAGAAGGCATAGGGGTTATCAGCTCTACTCAAGTTAATTTTTGCTCGTGTTTGAGTTTGACTCGACTATTTATTGTAATTTATGTCTGTTTTGAGTTTTATTTACTTATTGTGTTGCGGAGCAACACTACTGCTTTCGTAGTTTTTTTTTTCTTTTTTTTTTTTCACCGTGATCAGCGACCTGTAGCTCCGAAGTGGTAAGAGTTAAAAATTTGAGATTTTTCAGAGTGAAGGGAAACGTGAAACAGAGTAAAAAAGTTCCAGAGAAGTTCCTAAAATTTCTAACAGTTTTCCATAAAAAAAAAATAAAACCGTTTTTTTCTTAGAAACTGTGCGTTCGATGTTTGGCGTCAAGTTAAGACGACCCAAGCTTCGGAAATAAACTTGTTAGAAATGCAGTTATGCTGAACTCATGTAGAACTTTCATTTGTCTCTTCGAGAACCGGAGCACAAAATTCCGTAGCTCTTACAGATTTCCCGGAAATAATTCCGGAAAAGTCCATCTCGTTCCGATTTTTTTTGGAATTTTCTCAAATTTTCGATTTTGATGTTTCTTATATTTTTATCGAGTAGTGCTATGAAAAGTATGCAAGAAGAAGTGAAGTGTTCTATATACCAAGTTGCTTCGTTCTCTAGGAAATAATTTCCGAAGTTTCGACGTTCTACAGGTAACTTCTGTTCTGGACCAGCTAGAATTTTTTTTCCAACGCGGTTCGACAGGTCTCGATCTCCTAACAACTGGAGCTTACAATAGTTTCTCCGAAATAAAATTCCTTCTTTGGGTTTTTCTATTTGGAAGTTTTGTCATGCCCTCGGGGCAATTTAAATTTTTTGGTGAATTTGGTTTGTTTTATATTTTCCTAGTTTAGATCATCAAAAGTTAAGCAGAAAACTATAAGACGTTATTTCCGTATCTCTTTCAGATTTCCCGGAAATAATTCCCGAAATGTGCGTCTCGAAACATAATACTTCGAATTGGCGTCAAGTTAAGACGGCCCTAGTTTCGGAAGTAAACATTTTAGAGATAAAATAATTATGAACTCATATAAAACTTTTATTGATGTTTTCGAGAACTAAAGCATGAAATTCCGTAGCTCTTACAGATTTCCCGGAAATAATTCCGGAAAAGTCAATCTCGTTCCGATTTTTTGAAATTTTCTTAAATTTTCGATTTTGATGTCTATTTTATTTTTATCGAGTAGTGCTATGAAAGTTATGCAAGAAGAAGTGAAGTGTTCTTTATACCAAGTTGCTTCGTTCTCTTAGAAATAATTTCCGAAGTTTCGACGTTCTAGAGGTAACTTCGGTTCTGGGCCAGCTATAAATTTTTTTTCTCGTTTATTTCTGGACCAGCTAAACATTTTACCAAACTCAGTTTAGTAAGAGCTCGAAATAAAACCATATCAAAGATGCTTCAAGATAACAATCGAAGCCGCATTAGAAAAATGTCCTCTGAAGGACATAATGGAGACTGTTGCTCCGCAACTGTGTCCCGTAGGGCACAGTTGCACGTGTTGCTCCGCAACTGTGCCCTAAGGAACAGGGCACAGTTGCTGCAACACTTCCCGTTGCACAGGCAACGGAGGTCTAGTTGATATGATTTGTGGTAGTTTTACGATCCAATCCAATGAGCCCCATCTTAAATTTAGACCACCCTTTCCCTAAAAAAACCTTATATATCCTTTGGGCATAATTTAGAACCCTTGCGCTGAGGGTTGTGGGGGGAGGGGGTTGTCATCCTCAAAGACATTACTTCCAGACCTTTTAATTACGCCGAAAAATGCGCACAAAATTCCTATTTCAAAAATTATATTTGATGTATTTTGAGAATTGATGGGCGTGGGGGCGTAGGGGGGGAGGCCTGTTGGCCTCCAATTAATTTTGGCTATTAAAAAGGACACAAGTCCTTTCAATTTCCAGTCGAATGAGCCCTTTTCGAAGTTTCCAGGACAACAAACAGCATTCTCAAAATTTCTATCAGATGCATTTCGGGAAAATACGAGGTTTGGGGTGGATATCCGCCCTCCGATCAGTTTGAATCTTAAAAAGGACATTAGAACTTCTAATTTCCAATCCAATGAGCTCCCTCCGAAGTTCACATATCCACTTTTTCTATAAAAAACTGTATATGCCCCGAGGGCATAACTTACAACCCTTGCCCTAATAGCTGTGGGGGGCTGTTGTCCTCAAAGACATAATTTTCGGACCTTTCAACTACGCTGAACAAAATGGCTATCTCAAAATTTTGATTGGATTGTTTGGGAAAATGGTGAACGTGGAAGGGGGGTTAGTTGCCCTCCAATTACTTTCGACTATTGAGAACGGTACTAGTCCTTTCAATTTCCGATCGAATAAGCCCTTTTCGAAGTTTCTACGACAACTCCTTCGATACGAAGTGCCCTGGTCTGGGACAAACAAGCCAAAAAAAAAAAAAAACGTTCTGCCCACGTTGCTCTTTACTTAGGCTCATTTACTCATTATCATCTTTACTCATTATCATAGGAAGCGCTATTGTGCTTCCTATGACAATGACAATGCAATTCTAATTTACAATGCAGCTGTAAAATTCACCCTCTTTCTTTTGACAGTCCAATTAAACTCAGTAAAATGAACAGGATCAAATAAAAATCTTTATCACAAGAGAATCTTATCAAATAGTTAGTCAAAACGAACTGTAAGTAAGAAGTGACTGGGGCCAATATTCACCAAAATTGACAATCGACATCAAACGAATTGGCTTCTATGCTGATTCTTTATGTATAAAATTCATTTACTTTATTGTTATCCTTCAAAAGCTACGAATCTGAGAAAAGTAGCCTGATTTTCGAAAAAAGGGGGAACACATCGAAAAAGCAAGCAATCTTAGTGAAAATCCCTTAATTAGTATCACCATATCAGAAAACCCTACTGTACGGGTTTCAAACTCCAATCTACAAAATGTGTAATATCGCTTTTTCCAGAAAAAAAAATCATGGATGCATCTTTATTTGTTTTGTTTTTTACCAGGGGTAGCCAAAAAATCAAAACAAATGTTGGTAAAGAAAAATATCAAAATATCAAACCAAAGCTCCTAGAAAATTGTGAGAAAGCTTATTCAAACTTAAATTTAATGTTCCTTTTTAAATGACCATAAATATTGTGCCATGGGAAAGTGCTGTTTTCTGCCATTTAAGGGTACCAAACTAAGACTTTGCCCAAAGAGGACCAATTTCAAATCAATTTAAAATTCTGAGAAGCTAATCAATTCAAAAGTATCAAAAAACTGTATTTCAATCTTGCCATTTCTGGAGGAAGTAATGCTGCATGTTGGCAGTACTGGATCTAAGTGAGTTGATTTACCTGTTTATAAATTAAGCTTTGTGATGTGTAATTGCATATCAGCTATAATGAAAGGGGAGTGAGTTGTTATTTAGGCAGGGGTAGGGACAGATAATTAAAAGAGCATATTTTAATGTCCAAACTGTTTACTCTCCATGAGCCTTGAGATAAATGTAGAAAGAGGAAGGGGGAGTAGAAAATTAATTAAAATATTTCACTATGTAGCATAAGTATTACATTCACATGCCTACTGGTATAGAGGTGGAAAAGGCAGCAGGCCATCATGAGCCCTGTCAGGAAAATTCGTTGGGGACAGGGGAGGTGGCAAATGCCACAAGAAACTTCGTTTTGACAATTTTAAATGGTAATATTTCTCTTTTTCTATTTGTGTGAAACATTTCAATGTATTTAAACATATATAGGTAATGTATTTATTGATCAGAGACGCCTACTGTAGAAAATACGATGGCTTCAGCCAAGCAGAAGATGAAAAGTCACATAGAATTTCCATCCATATGAACAAAAATACCCCTCTTCGTCACCCTAAATTCTACAGTAGAAATATTAATAAGGACTTTCTGAACACAAACACAATTCATTGTGATTTTTTAAAAATATATTCAAATTTTGTCCAAAATAGAAATTGCAATCCTATATTTTAATTCTCAAGCAGAAAAACTGAAAACGTAGGGCATTACTAATCAACTTACAATTATTGATTAGTCCATTTTAACAGCAATTACCTGGGGTTCAAGAGGCAGGTACCCTATATTATGTCTTGGTTAGGCATGGTCATAATGTGGGTGGAAAAAATCAGAAATTAAATTAAAAAAAACAACAGTTTTTCAACTAAAAGTAAAGAACAGCTTTGAAATCTATTTGAACAAAGATGATTCTTTATATGAGGGGGGCTGTCTCCTTGCTCTTTACTCGAAGTTTGACCTTTCGTCCAAATTCTTTAAGAAAATTTACTGCAACATAAAGGCCAGTGAACTGGAAAAAGAATATTTTCAAACCACTAAAAATCTTTAGCTTAATGAGCAAGGAGTTAAGGAGGGGGTAGTCTCCCTTACACAGAATAATTACAATTTATTTTAATTTTTAAAGTTGCACCTTACTTTTAGTTGAAGAATCTTTTTTATTTGTTCAATTACATTTCATGAAACAAAATAGTTTTATGAACACAATACTTTTGCTAATGCAGAAAAAACAGTCAATATTTCAATACTCTCTAGATTTTGATAGTCAGCAAAGCTTCAACACAAACATTTTTTTAAAGTTAATGAAAAAAGTACATCAAGTAAAATAAAGCAAATATAAAAATGAAAAAAGGAGAGTAATAACAAAAAATACACAAAACAATAGCCTACTTATGAAAAATAAGATAGGAAATCCTAGCATTCAGTTCTATTGACCTATACTGAGGTGTTGGACTAACAATATTGAATAGTATTGACATTTTTCAACTCGGTTATTAAACACAATATTTCTACAATAACATTAGATACATTCTCCCCTTAGGATCTATTTTAGATGCTTAGTCCAAATATACAATTCCAAATAATACAATACTAAAGTAGGAATCCCCTCTCTACATTGATAGGAGCCTCTCACTAAAAAGCTGGGAAATTTAGCCAGAAAAGTACACTTCTGAGGACAAGCACACCTCTTCTCCCAAAGAAGATCCAAAGATGTTTCAAATTTCCCAAATAACCGATATGCAGGCATGTAAGACTTCATAACCATTAGTAGTACAGTATACACATTCCATATCTTAGGCCTTACCCATCTTTAGAGTTTGTATATGTTTAGAGATGAATCCAGTGCCATCTGGAAGTACAATCAATAAAACCTGGAGGAAACTTACATAGCCTGCTGATAGTTCTATCTCTTTTTGGGTCAATTTTTTTGTCTTGTAGCACACATTGACTGAAATCAGCACTTTGGTTAGACAAGATCTGAAACTTATAAACAATATGTAGGCCTTTTCTATTTCAATTAGCTATTTCTTAATTTTCACTAAGCACTATTGAATAAAAGACTTCTGGAAGAAAAAAAAACAACAATTAAACATGCACCAGTTAGCAAATTTACTAGACAAAATAATTACTTTTTGTTTTACATGTAGGAGCTTAAAACCTATAATCAGATTCTTAGATATGCTGAATATGATACTGTGATTCTCATCAAGGTTGCACCTTTTCTAGGAGGTGTCTCCATTTTTTTGTAAATTATGCAAATTTTCTAAAGCTTGTAACTTTTTATGTATAATTGTGAAGTTGAACCAGGCATCATACAGGAGGCTGATCCACAAACATGCTAGGGTGAAGGCCTTGATGTAACCTAACAGGAATGTGGGCTGCAAGTCTATTATATTCAGGCATTAGAGGGGAGGAAGGGAGTAATTGTTGTCTTAGCACCTATTATAATGGAGAAGACTGTTCAATGGAGAATCAACTGACATTAGCCTAATCTGATAAAGGTAATGGTATTGGCAGAAACCATATAGGAAAGAATATACCCTTCCAATTCTCTACTTAATGTTGTTCAGCAATCTGATATTTATTGCAATTACATTTTAGCCCCCTACTCCTTAATGAAGCCAGATATAGTCCAAGACTAAATAGTTCTACA
>NC_088876.1:23306619-23344950 GCF_032884065.1 Artemia franciscana | reverse complement strand
CGAGTAGTCCCATCGCCTTCTCAAAGTACCCATGATTTAGTATATACGCCATTTTAGGTACCCAAGTTTCAGAGAGGGTGTTACTGAACTTCGTCAAATCAGCAAAAATTGTAATTTGCCAGGAAATTAATGGTAAATGGATAGAAATCTTATTATTGATTTTTCAAAGCGTTTCTACCCTTCTTCAGGAACCTTTATCATTTTTTAATAATTGTTCATATACATTTTAGCCTTAACTGGGAGTAACGACCTAGCTTTCTCCAAAATGAGGCTCTTGATAAGGTACGAATGCTATTTGAGGTTTCGAAGTGTGAGGGAGGGAGGTACAGCTAAAACTCACTAAAATATAAAATTGTAACCTATATGAACAATATGAAGACTGCTACACATTTTGCTGGGGTTGACTTCCTATAAAACCAAGACATTAGGGATGCAAGGTGGCCTCCTCCCAACACTGCCTCCCTCCTGACACAAATTAGAAACTGCTTATTTAACTTACAAGTCATTCGAAGCTCTCATTACTTGCAGTCCTTGCTGATATTGTAAATCCTCTTGTTTTAAAACTCCACCCGTATCAGGCCTCGTAATAAGTTGTTGATAAATAGGTATCCCTAATCCTGGAGGGAGCGGTATAGTCATTCCTCCAATTTGGGGGAACATTGTCGGATTGCCCATAGCTAGCATGTCAGGGTTTAAATAATATGAACCCAGTGTACTGCTTTGTTTCTGCTTCACTAGTAGAATAATGACTGTTTCATTTTAGATGAAGAACGAGTAAAACGAGGAGGATTTTTAGAGTTGCGCACCCGGGAGTTCAAAGAAGTGGCATGAGTTAGAGGGAGAAAAAAAAAACTCGTCTAGGATGAATGAAAAGACAATTATATAGCGGAGTTTCTATTATTCTCCGAATCTCGATCTCCTTTACCCTATTCTAGATTGTGAAGCATTAGAGTAGGTGGAGGATAGTAATACGTAAGGATTAGAATACAAGTAGAGAGTTTACCTTAAAAGAAGCAGTGGTTAAAAAACTACGTTCTTTTTATTTATTTAATAATCCTAAAAAAAGAAACAATTTGGAATTAAAGAGCAGAGTTATTACTTCCCAAAAATTACAGTTTCTTGTCCGCATAAAATAACCTAGTTTCAAAAAGGCGGGGCTGATTTTCCCATCCAGAAATAAGGGTTGACATGATTAGCTTGTGAGAATGCGTCTTAAAAATAAACCAATAGAATCAAAGCACACTTTTAGCGCGGAAGAATAGGGTAGTAAAACAAAGTTTCTGTTAAAAATAAAAACCTTAGAAGAATTGGTAATACTTTTTTACTCTATGACATTTTTATCCTATTTGGGATAAAATGACTGGAAACGGCAATTTATTGTGGCACGATCCCTTTCGCTACTTAAAAAGGACACTAGAGCTAAAGAGCACGCTTGAATAAACCCTCTCTGGAAAAGCTAAAACCTTTTGTTTGGGAAGAACGTCTTTTCAAAACAATTTTAGACAGGGCCTGAAAAGCCTAACAATCAATTCTAAGCCCGTAATCATCCATTTTTTGAGAGTGGGGTAGTTCTTTGAACCAGCCTTCGGGGTGGTATTTCCACCAAAACCTCCTTTTTGCATGTAGTTATTTAGCTACAGTTTTCTCATTTTCAGTCAAGATTTGCGACAAAAAATGATTCCCCCCCCCTCACAGCCCGTATTCTTAACGCTCAATTTAGATGAACTCTTCGAAATGAATGAAAGTTATATAATAGATTACCACCTTCCAAATTGCTTTAAAGGACTTTACACGGAAATACGGGGTTAGCTATATATTTTTAAAGGATATTCACCCCCTTACTCCCCCTGATAAAAAATTCCATTTTCTCATTATTTTAGGCAAATAGCTACGGAATCATATACACGTCTTGAATTAATCATCCTATTTAATGAAGCTTTCAAGCAATTCGGCTAGGATAGTCAAAAAACGGTATGTTGCATGTTGTAAATTTCTTAAAAGGGTGATAAAATTAAAAAAAATTGGTTTCGAGAAAAGCTGAAAAAGGAGATAGGCCTATAGCATGTTTAGGGAAAAACAAAAGCTCCTAATTATTTTGATATCCAAGCAATATTTAAAAACACGAATTGAGTTAAAAGATCAAGGGCATTTTATTGAATAAGGGGAGGTAAGTGAAATAACCCCCTGTCAAAAAGCTTCTCATAACGCCTTTTGGATTAAATGTATAATGATTGTTCGCTTTGTATTGACTAAATCTCTGTTTAGGGATAAGGAATAAGTAAAATTCTTGACCGTGGGCTTTTGTCTATCTTCGAAAAAGGTTTGAGTAGATGAATAAAACTTTCTGGAATGGATTCAGAGCTTCAATTATCCCAGAAAGGCATTTTGAGGTACCTGCCTCCGTTCCTTCCCCTTGTAAAGGCCACTGACCTTTGGTGACCTTTTACAATCTTTTTGTTATAATAGTGAAACCCTGAGAAATAGATTTACTACTTATATAAGGCACAAGGAAAGTATTTTTAGGAACCTTTGCTCAACCCGTATATGAGGGGGCTACTCCTCCTCAACCCTTGCTCTTTATGCTAAAGTTTGAGTTTTCGTCATGATTCTTTAAGACTGATCCCTGAGACACTAAGGCCAATGAATTTGAATGAGAAGTATTTTTAGGGAGCTTTAAGACTCTAGCGTAAAGAGGGGGGGGGGTTAGAAAAAGTGGCAGCCCCCTTCGATTGCGGAATGATTTCTGTTTGTTTCATGTTTTGATGTTTCTCCTTACTTTCTGATAAACAAAGATTTTTTTTTCATTTAATCTCCTTATGAATCAAGATTTAGGCTTACTATTTAAATGTTGGACAAGATTTTGTAACATTTTTTAAATAGTTATGCTATACGACTTTGGACCGATGAATGCAGGGAAAAACGTTCAAATATATTGGTTGAACATCTCTATAATCTTTGAGGCTTTATGGAGCTGAGGGAATTTGAATCCACATCATGTTACAACTTTGAGCATTGAAAAACATTAATTAAATTAAAAAATTAAAATTATTTTATTATTTTAAAAAATTAAATTAAAAAACATTAATCACCTCTCCTTTGCTACACGCATTAAAAGTTTCAACTCAGTTCCCTTAGCCTTTCCTGAGACATGGCAGTTAATCTATTTTGACAAACTTGGATGCATATAGCGTATTTTAATTTAGGTAAAATAGCAATATTAAATATATTTAGTATATTTGGAATTAAATTCCGTTAAAATAATTTACAATTCCGATCAACTAAAGTCATTCACTAGATCTGCACGAGAGAGTTCATTATCAGGGTTCATCCAAAGTCTTGAGTTGTAAATTTTCTTCTTTAACATTGCCTAAATTTAAGTTGTATTTCTAATGAAGGTGGCAAAATCGTTCGATTCTTCTAATTATTAAATAAAAAAAACAAGTTTTTTTAAATGAAAGTAAGGAGCGACATTAAAACTTAAAACGAACAGAAATTACTCCGTATATGAAAGGGGCTTTTCCTCCTCAACGCCCCGCTCTTTACGCTGAAGTTTGAATCTTTCTCTTAACTTTTTAAAACAGTAAAAACCTTTAGCGTAAAGAGCGGGGCGTTGATAAGAAAAAGCCCCTTTCATATACGGAGTAATTTCTGTTCGTTTTAAGTTTTAATGTCGCTTCTTACTTTCATTTAAAAAAACTTGTTTTTTTTATTTAATTTCTCAACGTTTTTGAATCAATGCATGTTTTGATTTTGGCTCTCCGCAGAGGAATAATTAAAACGAAATTTTTATTTTTATTTTATTTTTTTTTTTTGGCTAAATGGCTTTCTCATAATTTTGATCGAATGATTTTGAGAAAAAAAGAGCGGGAGAGGAAGCCTAGTTGCCCTCCGATTTTCGGTTAATTAAAAAGGCAACTAGAACTTTCAATTTTTTACGAATCTTTTATAAGTAAAAGATATACGTAACTTATAAATTAGCTTACGTAAGGAACTTTTGTATTCTCATGTTTTATTACATATATGAGGGGGTTTGCCCCCTCGTCAGTACCTCACTCTTTACACTAAAGCTTAAATTTTGTCCCAATTCATTAAGAATGACCCCTGAATCACAAAAGCCGCAGAATAAATAGTTGAAATTACTAAAAATCCTTTAGCGCAAAGAGCGAGGTATTAGGAGGAGTTGAGCCCCTCATATGGGTAATAATTTCTGTTCATTTTAAGTTTTAAACTGCTGCTTACTTCCAGCTGAAAAAAACTTTCGTATTTATTTTTTCATTGTTTTTTCTAAGTAATGCTAGTAAATCCTGCGCTCCATTCATGGAAATTTTCTTCCCCCATGACAAATTCCTCGATGAAGAAGTTCCCCCAGCATATTCCCCTTTTCTCAACCCCTGCCTCCAACCAAAAAATCCTCCTGAAAACGCCTGTACACTTCCCAATAACCGTTACTATATGTAAGCACTGGTCAGAGTTTTGAACTTGTAACCCCTCCCATGGGGACTGTGGGGGAGTAAGTCGTCCCCAAAGACATAGTTATAAGGTTTTTCGACTACGCTGAATAAAATGGCCATCTCAGAATTTTGATCCGTTGACTCTGGGAAAATAATTAGCGTGGGAGAGGGCCTAGGTGCCCTCCAATTTTTTTGGTAACTTAAAAAGGGCACTAGAAATTTTCATTTCCGTTAGAATGAGCCCTCTCGCAACATTCTAGGACAACTGGGTCGATACGATCACCCCTGGGAAAAAAACAACAAAAAAACAAACAAACAAATAAACACGCATCCGTGATCTGCCTTCTGGCAAAAAATATAAAATCCCACATGTTTGTAGATAGGAGCTTGAAACTTCTACAGCAGGGTTCTCTGATACGCTGAATCTGATGGTGTGATTTTCGTTAAGATTCTATGACTTTTAGGGGGTGTTTTTCCCTATTTTCTAAAATAGCGCAAATTTTCTCAGGCTCGTCACTTTTGATGGGTAAGACTAAACTTGATGAAACTTATATATTTAAAATCAGCTTATAAATGCGATTCTTTTAATGTAGCTATTGGTACCAAAATTAAATTTTCTAGAGTTTCGTTTACTATTGAGCCGGGTCGCTCCTTACTACAGTTCGTTACCACGAACTGTTTGACAAATGAAATGATGTTAAATTTATAGTTATATACTTGATTGGTCACATTTCCCCATATATACGACGCATTTTCGACATGATACCTAATTCAAGGTATACCATCTTTTGGAATCAACAGAAACAATTAGAAACTTTTCTTCTTTTAAGCACTTTTGATTAGAATAATGTCTGTTTGCATTTTTAATTCCACTTAAATCCACAGTGCTAAATATACATTGAAATGTAAAATCATGAAATGTAAAACTTATTGTTTGATGCTTGAAAGTAGTGTTGGGCTATAATTTGATTAAACAATATATCGATATTTTTACTTTCGATATTCGATATATCTATTTTGGTATTTTTATCATTTGTTTTGCTCAGATTAACTTCAGAGTCTGGGAAAATTCAATAACAGAGTAATTCAATAACAAAAAGAGCATTTTAAACATTTTTTCCCCAAATTTGGAAATAAATGAAGAAAAACTTCTATTGCATGAAAGAATATTACAAAAATCCTAATTTGGAATTACTCAGGATCAGGATAATGAAAAACAAGCGACTGGCTATTTTTGGCTTTTAAAATCAGCAAAATGTCAATATTTTCCACTGAGAATTGGTTCCGTCTTTTAGTGATTAAATAAATAAAATTCATTTTTCTTTCAACTGAAAGTAAGGAGCAACATTAAAACTTAAGGAACAGAAATTATTCTATATATGAGGGGTATAAACCCTCCTCAATACCCTGCTCTTCATGCCAAAGTTCCTTTTTGTATTTTAACAATCTCCTTACTCTAATTAGACGGCTCTTGTGTTTGAGGAGTTCTTTTTAAATAAGTAAAAAGTAAAAATTAGCGTAAAGAGCAAGGTATTGAAGAGTGCGATTTTCCCTCGTATAGCGGAATTTTTTTTTTCGTTTTACGTTTTAATATTTCTCATTAGATTTAGATGAAAAATGAGATTTTTTATTTAATCTCTAACCGTTTTTCAAATAAATCCGGAAAATTCGCCTTTTCTATCCATGGAAAATCCCCTACCCCAAGAAAATTCCTCCTTGGAAAGTTCCTCTTGCGTAGCATACCGCACCCCTCAGGCAATTCCATCCCTGTTGAAAACTCTCCCAACAAACTTGTTGCGGACAATTGCGCCAGGAAAATTATTTTAAGCCTACTTTCGTTTGAAAAAATCCATCCTATTGGACAGTCGCAACTCCTTTGAAAGTTTTCCCTGGGTAATTTTCCCTGAATATCTCCTTATGTAAAATTGAATTTGCAGAGAAAAACTAAATCAAATAAAAATAAGTTTGTATAAGAATTCTGGTAAATTCCCCTGTGCATAGTTTCCCTTCGAAAGTTCTTCTTCGGAAACTTCCCTCCACATGAAAAATTCTCCCACAGGAAATTCCCCTACATAAAATTCACTCTTCCCCAAAAATGTCTGTTTAGGCTACTTCCCAATAACAAAAACTATATGTAAAAACTAGATAAATTTCATAGCTAAAAACTTTTTTCTCCACGGACTTGCAGGGTCGTGTCATATCCAGAGGTCTGATACTTGACCATTCAACTATGCTGATAAAAATGGATATCTCGAAATTTTCACCGGAAGACCGGAAATTTTCACCGGAAATTTCACCAGTAAAAAGGAGTGTGGGAGGGAGGGGACATCTAGTTGCCCTTCAATCGGTTTGGTGACGAAATGGGAAGCTAGAACTGTAATTTCCGTTTGAGCGAGCCCTCTCCTGATTTTATATGACTATTAGTTCGATACAATCATCCTTGCAAAAAAAAAAACTATTAAAACAGAAGAAATAAACGCGCATCCGTGATCTTTCTTCTGGCAAAACTTACAAAATTTCACATATTTTCAGGTGGAAGCTATAAACCCTTACATTATGGTTCCCTGATATGCCGAATCTGTGATTTTTATTAAGATGAATTGACTTTATAAGGGCATTCCCGCCCTTTCTCAAAAATCATACAAATTTTCTCAGGCTCACAAATTTTGATGGGTACATAAAACTTGATGAATTTTATATATCTTGAATCAGCATAAAAATCTAATTCTTTTGATATGTCTATTATTATAAAAATTCCGTGTTTTAAAGTTTCGATTGGTATTTGGCCAAGTTGCTCCTTACTTACAGTATCTTACCACGAACTATTTGATTAGCTAATGAGGCTTGGAATCCACTCTCAGAAAGAACTCTGGCGGCGGGCATGGAAAATAATTTCATGACAATTTTGGTATTTCTGAAACCCATATTACGAAACTCCCACGACTTGAGTGGCTCAGTTTTTCTTGGAGCTAGAAACTCCCTACTGGAATCTAGAGAGCCGTGACAGATACAGCTGCTGACAAGGCTTGTCTTGTATTGACTACTAAAACTTCATCATGTGATCCCTAAAAACTGGCCTGATGCTTGATTCTACACTTTTATCTACTGATACAGATTCGAGTAAGGCCCAATCCATGGTCTTTTGCTATTTTACTCTCAACTTGGAGAAGATTGTCAGGGTAATATATAATTTCTAGAAACGCGAATTGATGTTTGTGACAATCGTAAAGAGGGTGATCTGAACAAGGACTATAAGCCTAGAAAGTATTGTACCTAGCCAAGCCTTTTGGAGGTTCTCAGCAACATTTGAGAGGCCACCCTCACTAAACGTAGTTTGAGGACGGGCTATGCCATCTATGGATACAGTTGTGCTTGCTGTGTATCTTCATATACAAGTCAGTATATTGAATAGGTTATCCTTCTTCTCGGCCAATTGCGAAACAATTTTCTTTGTTGGATCTTTTCTGCTGGATGTTCACTGGTAGATACCAGAAAAAGCCGAAATAATATCGTTTTCGACATTGATATTTGATATCGATGTTTGGTGCGATATATCGATATCGGTATCCGACATCGCTCAACACTACTTACTCAAACAAGTTTGAAAGTTTCTTACTCAAACAAGAGTAAGAAACCTATATCCAGTCAATTTATTTTATAACGGAAAGTTAGTAATCGTCCAAAAGAATTTCCCATTTTAATGGGGGAGGAAGAGAACTAGGCTTTCCAAAAGCATTCAAAATGTCCGGGGCTTCTGTTGAGAACGGTGCAATTTACGCTGTATCCAAGGTAAACAAGTCCGTAGCATATTTCTAACACAAATTGATTTTGTGAGAGAAACCTAGGAATAGCAGGTGAAAGATTGATGAGGGGACATGGATTTTAATTACTTGCGGCATAGCAACTTAGAGAAAATTATATTTATATTCCTAAAGAATGTCATCTAAAAAAAAACACAATAGAAACTTGGCCTATCTCCTCAGGTAATCAGTAGTGTTTTTGACTTACACTCTTCGAAGAATTTGGCTGTCAAAAGCTTTCAAACATCTTCTTTTTTGTTTCTTTTTTTAAAAGAAAGAAATAGTTTATTCATCAACAAAGAACATAACAAAACCTGAAACAAAGCTTGTTTAGTTAAACAATCATCCCACTAGGCCTATGTATAAATCAACTTACGAAAGGTGACGACAATTAAACACAAAAAAAAACAAAAGAAACGAAAAATCAAATAAAAAACCATTTGGTATCTCCCATCTCAATCCATCAAACCAAAATATCAAACAATTTTGGGTGATAAACAAAAGCGTACATTGAATCTGATAATCTGTATAACCAGGATGTTATTTGGGAAGGAATAAGGGGACAAAGGGGAACTTGCCTCACAATTTTCGCCCTCCCCCCTCCACCTCTTGGGATACTTTCTTTTAAGAATGTCTTTAATTTTTTGTATTTTTGATTAAAATATGTAAACTACAACGAAATTGGCATCCTCCCCCCACGTTCAAAATAAAAGAATCTACTCCAAAGTTTTGAAAGAATATTCCCCCCTCCCCTTCTTTTTTGTAGATTGACGTGAAACTACAAAATTAACGAATTTCGCATTTTACCATGACCATTTCAGAAAATTCACTTGAATTTTGGCAAGAAGAGAAGAATCAAAAAAACTTATGTGCAAAATTCAACCAATTCCTCAATTATTTTGCGAACTTGCGGTACGACTTTAGATTTTGACTTAAATAAAAAAACTAGTTTTTTTAACTGAAAATAAGGAGCGACATTAAAACTTAAAACGAACAGAAATTACTCCGTGTATGAAAGGGGCTGTTCCCTTCTCAACGCCCTGCTCTTTACGCTAAATTTTGACTCTTTCTCTCCATTCTACTTTATTAAACAGTCAAAAACTTTAGCTTAAAGAGCAGGGCGTTGAGAAGGGAACATCCCCTTTCATACACGGAGTAATTTCTGTTCGTTTTAAGTTTTAATGTCGCTACTTACTTTCAGTTAAAAAAACTGTTTTTTTTTATTTAATTTCTGAATGTTTTTGAATGAATGCATTTTGATTTTGGCTCTCCGCACAGAAATTATTAAAATGAAATTTGCATATTAATTTTTTTTTGGCTAAATGGCTTTCTCTTAGTTTTGATCAGACGGTTTTAAGAAATAAAGGATGGTTGCCCTCCAATTTTTCGGTTACTTAAAAAAGCAAATAGAACTTTAATTTTTAACGAACGTTTTTATTAGTAAAAAATATCCGTAGCTTAAGAATTAACTTACGTAACAAACTTCTATATTCTTATATTTTTATTATGTATATGAGCGGGGTTTATCCCCTCGTCAATACCTCGTTCTTTACACTAAAGCTTAAGGTTTGTCCCAATTCTTTAAGAATGAACCCTGAATCAGAAAGGTTGTAGAATAAATAGTTGAAATTACTAAAGATACTTTAGCATAAAGAGCGAGTATTTAGGAGGTGAAGAAACCCTCATGTGCGTAATTAATCTCTTTTCGTTTTAAGTTTTAATGCTACTTCTTACTTTCAAATTGAAAAAACTTTTTCACGTTTATTTTTTTCATTTTTTTTATAGTAATGCTAGAAAATCCTGCGCCCTTTTCATTGAACTTCTATTCCCCCATGACATAATCCTCCAAGGAAAGATCCTCCCACATAGCCCCTCCTCTCAACCCCCCCCAAACAAAAAAAAATCCCCCTGAAAACGATTGTACACTTCCCAATAACCATTACTGTGTGTAAACAATGGTCAAAGTTGGTAACTTGTAGCCCCTCCCCCGAGGACTGTGGGGGAGTAAGTCATCCCCAAAGACATAGTTATTATTGTTGTTGACTATGCTGAACAAAATGGCTATCTAAAAATTGTGATCCGTTGACTTTGGGTTAAAAATGAGCGCGGGAGGGGGCATAGGTGCCCTTCAATTTTTTGGTCACTTAAAAAGGGCACTAGAACTTTTCATTTCCGTTAGAATGAACCCTCTTGCGACATTCTAGGACCCCTTGGTCGATGCGATGACCCCTGGGAAAAAAAAACAAGTAAACCCGCACCCGTGATCTGTCTTCTGGCAAAAAATACGAAATTCCACATTTTTGTAGATAGGAGCTTGAAATTTTTGCTATGGGTTCTCTGATACGCTGAATTTGATGGTGTGATTTTGTGATTTTCTCAGGCTCGTAACTTTTGATGACAAAGACTAAATTTGACGAAACTTATATATTTAAAATCAGCATGAAAATCCGATTCTTCAACTATGTCTAATAACTAGACATATCACTACGAGACTTTCTTCGCAAAATTTATAAATTGTACTATTGAATTTTGGACCTTCACTACCGGATATTGGAATTGGTATCAAAATCGGATTGAAATTTTGTGCTCTGAGAATCTGCTGTAACTACTCAGTTTTTCTCAGGTAGGTACAGTGTAATTTTGGCCTTGTGGTCCAAAATTGAGCAAACCCTAAAAAGTTTTGGTTGTTGCCCCCTCCCCCGCGGGATGAGGCCCTTGTCCATTACAATGAACATGGAAAGTAGAATCAAATTCTATTTATATGCATTGCGGCTTCCATTGTTCAAATTTTTTCCTAGGTTATTCCTTTAAACTGGGTCTTGTTCAAACACTTTGAGGTGTTTTTAAGAAGTAATTATCTGTTGTTTTTCTTCGTCTTCTCCCAAACAAACTACCACAAATCACTATCAATAAATAAATCAAAATCAAAATCAACAGAAATTTCAATAAATAGTCAATTCAAACTCAAAACGAGCAAAAATTAATTTAATTAATTAATTTAAAATCAATTTGCGCTTTGCTAAAAATTTAATTCAAAAACAAGTTTTTTTACTGAAAGTAAGGAGGGACACTAAAACTTAAAACGAACAGAAATAAGTCCATATATATGAAAGGGGATGTTATCTCCTCAACGCCCCGCTCTTTACGCTAAAGTTTTTTACTGTTTTAAAAAGTAGACTTGAGAGAAAGAAAATAAAATGGTTCCATTTATTCCGTATATGAAAGGGGTTGTCCCCTCCTCAACGCCTCGCTCTTTACACTAAAGTTTTTAATTGTTTTAAAAAGTAGAGTTGTGAGAAAGAGTCAAACTCAAAACAGAGTTTGGCTCAGTTGTTTTTAAAAACCGTTCTTTAGAATTTCGTTTACTATTGAGCCGGGTCACTCCTTACTACAGTTCGTTACCATGAACTGTTTGAAAAAAAAAAACAACAGGAAAAACAACAAATGGCCGTGGATTGTTAGTTTCCATTTATTCATTGATAGGGATTTGTGTTAGTTTTCACTTCGAAGTTTATTTGACTTTATTTTTGATCATTCTTGGCTTAATGGAGCTCTTTACTTTTCTTTGAGAAACTTGTTTCTTGATTTTTTTTTAAATTAATTTCTGTTCGTTTTATTGACACAGTCTTTTTCACAGCGAAAATGATATTTTATATCTTTTCATTTATTTATGGCACTTGGTAGTTACCAAGTGACATATAACGATCGCAAATTCTGTCGGTCTGTCTGTCTGTCCTGGTTGTGCTAGTTTGGGCACTTCCAGATAAGATAGGACAATGAAATTTGGCAGCCGTATCAGCGATTAGACCAGATTAAATTATAAATAGTCGTTTTACCGATTCGACCATCTGGGGAGGAAGTGGGGGACGGTTAACTCGGAAAAATTAGAAAAATGAGATTTTTTAACTTACAAACGGGTGACTAGATCTTAATGAAAATTGAAATTTAGAAGTATATCGTGTCTCAAAGCCACTATTTTAAATTCCGACCGGATCTGGTTACATTGGGACGCTTAGAATGCTTAGAGTGGAGGGATCAGGATAATACTTGGTGAGAAAAAAAGCACACATATTTAATGGGTTTAAAAGAAAGCTTCTATTGCTAAGTCAGAAGCCCAGTAAAGGACCAGGTGGTCCTTTAGCCAGGAAGTGCAATAGGAAGCTAGGGGCCAGTCATACTATGCTTTTGCATGCTCTTCCTGCTTACTGACCCCAGATTTCTCTAGGTAACCTGTTAAGTTTGGGCCAATTCTGGCTGAACTTACAGGGTCAAATCACTGACCTTTGTCCTAAACCAAATAAACTGCTAATGCCAGGAATTAAACCTGTGCCCTTTGGATAAAAGATTCTCAACCTAGAGTGCCAGTCACTTAGGAAGGAACGAATTTCAGGAGTTCTTCCGAAGCGAAGCACACCGAATTCTTGCTCCGGGACAGACCCGTTGGTTATCCCTTCAGACCTGTGTGAAGAGGCTTATTGAGCAACGGGTTGCACTTATTCAGTATTTCGTAGAAACCACGTTTGAAGACCCAACTGTAACAAATGACCTTATCTTGTCGACATTACAAAGCAAGTTGACAAAGCCATGCCTTGAATTCATGTACTACTCTCTTGGCCTCTCCAACGAATTCAATACAGTTTTTCAATCCGAACTCCCACTTCTTCACTCCCTGAAGCTTAGTGTCAGCAAACTTGTGAATGATGTTGCGTCGAACTTCATGAAATTGGACTATATTCACAATGTTGGTTCGTTTACTGAACTGGATCCTTACCTTTCAAGTGAGTACCTGCCTTTAAACCAGACATATATGGGAATAGCTGCAACCGATTCCATGCAAGAACTCGAGGATGCTCAAGAGCCAAGTGATAACATTGATCTCTTTTACCAGTCGTGTCAAAACTACTATATAGCCTGATCAAGTAGATCAAAGACCGGTTCAAGTTTGAAGACGAAATTTATGACATTTTGGCTTTAGTTGAACCAAGGAATGCAAGAAATTTGAACCCAAGATCTCTAAGGCCACTATTTGTGAGATTTCCTGTTCTAACAGAAAAGTGTTCCCTCCAGAAAACGGACATAGAATGGAGGTCACAGGCAATGACTGATGTCACTGAGCTTCATTTGGGAGATGCCCAAGTTGAAGACCTGTCAGTTGAACAATACTGGAAGAAAATACTTGGTCTGAAGACTCGCAGCGGCGAAATCAAGTACCTGGAACTGCGGAAGTGCATTTCACTGATATTCTCGTTACCTTTTAGCAACGTTCCAGCTGAACGTTTGTTCAGCCTCCTGAAATTGATCAAAACAGACATGAGAAATAGTCTCGAAAATGTCACCCTAATCTCACTGATCCGAGTCAATTACTAGTTGGAAAACGAAGATAAAACTTCATCAACTGTCAGTATACCGAAAGCTGTCGCTGGCTTCAAGACGAAGGCAAACGCTACGTGCGATGAAGTGCTGGAGATGACACTTGTTTGAACTTTTTTTATGTATTCTCGTTAGTGTAAAGATGTTATCATTATCTGAAGTAAAAAGATCTCAGTTTGAGCTTTTGTATGTATTCTCGTTAGTGTAAAAGATGTTATATGTTATCATTATCTGAAGTAAAAATCATGTAAATTCTGTGGAAATCTAGGGCAAAATATCCTTTTTTCTAGGGAGAAATCAGACCTAAACACGAGGACTTCTAGGGAAAATTAGTATGAAAATAGGGAAAATTGAAATCGAAAAGTGGAAGCACTGCGGGGAACATTTAAGGAAGAAATAATATAAAACAAACCAACTTGCATTTTACAATTCGCCTATAATAAAAAGAGAAAGAAAAAAAAATATCCACTAAAGTTTCAAGTAGCCTACTTTTGGAATCATGTCCTCTGAGAGATACAGCTTTTCTCTGACTACTTTTAGGTGATTATTATAGTTTGGTTGATTGTTGTGATGCTAGTCTAGCCTGTTTCATATCTGTGTCAAAAATAATGGATATATACTATTGATTTAATATAATCGTCCCATTACACTGCTTCGCCTTATTTCTCTAAGAAAAAACTCCAGAAAAGTAACTAGGCTATAAGGAAATTTGTTTGGTATGTTTGCAGAATAGGCCTAGCTGCTCTTCAAAAGGAGACATAGCCTAGGCCTACTAAGAGGAAAAGAAAAAAAAAAAAATACATTTTGGTAAAATTCTAGTCAATTGACTTCTTACTATCTCAGAAAGGGTTTAGGTTAGGAAAATGAAACTTTCAGGGATGGGTCAAGAGGCTAAATTATGTCCCAGGAAGGTATTTTGAAGTACCCACCTCCACTCCTTCTCCCTCTCAAGGGCCTTGAAATTTGCCTACATGAAATTTTGTCAAAACAACATTTTACCTTAATTTTCATTTACTAGTTGCTTTTTCTTTGCCTTTAGTTCTAAAAATGCAATTCCTGTTATTTGAGTAAAATTTTGAGCCATATCAATGTTGTTTTTTTTTTTTCAAAATTTAGGAAATGTATTTGTATATCTTTAAAACCTTATAAAATGGAATTGAGCGAAGTTATGAAGCTGAAAACAATTTTGTTGTAGCCTACTTCAATTAAGCAGAAGATCTGTTTTGCAAGGTTTCCCTTTTATAATACTCGTATTTTAAAGGGCATCAACGTTCAGGGCCCTCTTTAGGGAGAAGGAGTGGAGGTAGGTACTTCAAAATACCTTCCCAGGACATACTTTAGCCTGTAGACCCATTCCTGAAAGTTTCATTTTCCTAACCTAAACCCTTTCCAAGATAGCAAGAAGTCAATTAACTAGAATTTTACAACATTTTTTCATTTTTTTGTTTAGCATGTCTCCTTCTAAAGAGCCACTTTTCTGTAGTTTTGCCATTTGTCACACCATTTTGGCTTTGTTCAGAATCTTTGTCTTTCACAGGTCTTGGTTCACCCCCCCCAACAATATTTAAAGCCCAGTTGCCCCCCCCCCCACCACCACCAATAATTTGGAGAAAAAATTATTATATAGCCCATGCCTCTTGACTTGCCAGATGTAGACCCTTCTTACAACACCCCCTTCCAAAAATGATCATAGACCAGTAAATAAAAATTGCACAATTTCAGGTTTTTCTGGTGACAAACAGAAAAAAACTTGTATTTGAAGCACAAACACAAAGGCCCATGTTGTTTGAGTTTCAGCCACAAGCTTAAAAAACCGAAAAAACTAAGAACATATATAATATGAGCACTGGTGTCAATTGCAGTTCTGACTCTAACCTCTCCCTGAAATCAAGACTTTTACCAAAGCACTTTGAGGCTTTTGACTTTGCTAAGTCCTGGTCTATATGATTTCAAAGAAACAAAAAAAATCCCAATGTTGCTTAAGATTTGACCCAAATAACTGGGATTGTTTTTTCAGAACCTTGAGTCAAAGAAAGGTAAACTCAGATAAACATTTAAAGAGATTATTTAAATCTTGACTAGTGAAAATAGTAAGCCAATCAGTAAAAATGCCCCACCCCTGTCTCTTTCCAAATTATTATAGCCAATGATACCTCTCAATAATATTTTGTATAGTAGGATAGTTGCCTGATTTTTGACAATATTTTCAGTGCTATTCCAAATCAATCTAAAAAATAATAATAAAAAAAGATTAGGGCATAACAGGGCTGATTTTAAATTTTATCACTTATTCATGGGTTTTATCACTTATTCATGGGCATCATTAGCACACATTTCATAAATATACTTGTAATTCCATGAAACAAACATAAAATCCCAAACTTTTTTTTGTCATCTATCCCTTGCACAAATAACTAGTACTACACCTCATTCAAATACAATATTTTGCTTTATTTCATACACAAGCTGGAGAGGATTTTGTGATCTGCTTCTCAAACTGATTACTTTTATGATTGGAGGACAGTGGTTGCTGGAGGTCAATGGTTGCCAGAAAGTCCTTAGAACTGTCTTACCATTGAGCTTCACCTCCATTTTGTCATAAATCATGAACTGTTAGCAGTTTGATTAGTAAGATTAGGCATCCAATAAATTAATTTTTTTAAGATTCTGTACATCTTGTCTAAATTTTGTCAAGCAGAGATGAAAAAAAGAAGAGAACAAAATCCATGGTGCATAGGCTTCAAGTGGATCCCTCTTATTATTCTTTGTTTTTTTTTCTGGTTTATTAAAAGATTCCTGAAGGCATTCTTGGCAAGCATCTGGGAAACATTAAAGTAAGATGCTAGTATCCAGTGCTGCATTTGTGTACACATTCTTTTTTATTTTTGCAAATGAATAGTTACTAAAAAATTGAAGTTTTTTGAAGGGCATAGTGCAAAACCAAATTTGATGGACTTGAATTATATATCTACTGCAAATAAAGGTTCAACACAAAATTTACAACATTTAAAAAAATATGAGATAAAAACAGCTTTAAAAGATCCTTAGCATCACTACTCTAGGGAATATCAGGTAACAAATTATGCTTTGCCTGACACTCATTGCAGATGTGCCCAATTCAACTTTGGATGTTTGTTTGCCTGTTATTCCACACAAATTAATGGTCTTGTGTCAATTCCAAATTCTTGGTTATCCTGCCTAAGACCATAAGCAGGCATGCCTTGTTTGCCTGTCATTCCACACTAATTAATGGTCTTGTGTCAATTCCAAATTCTTGGTTATCCTGCCTGAGGCCATAGGTAGGCTTGCCTTGTTTGCCTGTCATTCCACACTAATTAATGGTCTTTTGTCAATTCCAAATTCTTTGTTATCCTGCCTAAGACCATAGGCAGGCATGCCTTGTTTGCCTCTCATTCCAGACAATCTAACAATCTTATGTCAATTTTAAATTCTTGTTCAACCTGCTGAGACTCTAGGTGGGCATGCTTTCTAAAAGCTAACAAACAAGTTTTGGTCCAATAAGAGAGTCATACTTACTCCCACCATTTATCTGTGCCTTTTAACCAAACACTTGGGAAACCTTAGGTCTCACCATGTGCCTACAAGTCCAATGGACTTGTTGGTCATGTGTCAATCCTATGAAATGGTATTCTACCTTTAGTACAAATCTTTAATGGATTTAGACTACAAATTTGACACATGTGTCAAATCTTTAAGGAGGATATAAAGTTTTTTTAGGGGGGGGGGGGCTAAGAAAAACAAGAAAAGAACACCATTAGACAAAAATATACACTCTTCTTAACTTATAGGTTTTACTGAATTGAATTTCATGTTATGCTTTGATTATTTTTAGGTTATGACTTTTGTAGTTATATACTAATGACACTCCCTCCCCCTGCCAGTCAAACCACACCCCTACTTGTGCCAAGAGAAGTCTATCATATAAAATAAAAAAAAAATCCATTATTTCTCCCAGCTACAGAGAACATTAACTATTGATTATTTATTTAAACCTTTCTTCATATATTTTGCTGCATTTCTAATGAGGGCTATTTAGAGGAAGA
The DNA here is from genome assembly GCF_032884065.1 of Artemia franciscana. Taxonomy (NCBI): domain Eukaryota; kingdom Metazoa; phylum Arthropoda; class Branchiopoda; order Anostraca; family Artemiidae; genus Artemia; species Artemia franciscana. Next base: position 23,327,265 of record NC_088876.1, on the reverse strand, counting down.
TGAAGAATTTTATTTTATGCTTTTACTATTTTCATTCACAACTCTGTTTGCTATTCAACTAATATTATATTTCATTTTAGCCCATCTGGAAAGCTAGTTCAGATTGAGTATGCTTTGGCAGCAGTGGCTTCTGGAGCAGCTTCTGTAGGAATCAAAGGTTTGTTGTTTGTCATAAATTGATTTATCTATGGTCATATGATTATTAATATAGTCTTATTCAGTTATTGAATAAAAGTTATTGAATTACTGTTGTGCAGTGGTGCCAACTCTAAATTGCTGGAGAATGGTTCTTGAACCACACCTACCATATGATCCCTGTTACCAAGTGAGCTTAAATGACATCTCTCCAGCACTCTCTAGTCCTGATGGTTTGTTGCTTGACCTTAACACAACAACCAGATATGTCACCATCATCAACTATGGAGCATCACAGTTCTTGCAACTAATTCACTCTGAAGTGTGAATTAAGGTAATTTATAATCTTCCAGGTAAGGTTCCTTGGGATTCTGCTAAGATCTCAGAGTTGAAATTTTTAAGTAAGCAGTAGATTTTCATTGGATTAATACTGTCCAAACCCATTCAGATGCACTAATTCAAAATTAGGGAGGGGGGGGGGGGGGGGGCTAAGTGCATTTTTTAGAATTTCAGTCAGGGTATTTTGTTTTGTTTTTTTCCAATGGTAATAGCCTACCATTAAAGGTATTTTTTTCAAAATTGAGAATGCAGGGGACAGAGGTGGATAATTACTCCCCTGTCCCAATTAGTGCCACTGGACCAATCAGAGTCACTCAAGCTAAGAAAGACCTAGAAAGAATTTTCCTTATTAAAATTGGTTTTGTTTAGTTAGTTTAAAATCAGCTTTTTATTCTGGTTAAGTATTGATTCCACACTCTTTTATGCACAGGTTCTCATAATAAAAATTACAGAGGAGAGGGGGGGGGGGTTAATGCAGAAAAGATGCATGTTCTTGTTGTAATTATTTGAGATTTCAGGGAGAGGTATGGGGATGGAGTCTTTTTCTTGCCTCAGGTTTGCAGATATACTGGCATAGATCTGCATACATACAACATTTTTTAGGGTATTTCAGATTTTTTGGACTTTTCTTCAAGTGAAGGGTGTCTAAAATCTACTAAAAAGCCCATTTCAGTTCACAAAATTCTTAGGAGAGAGGAGGCGTCTTTGCCAAAAAACATTAAGGAAGCTGAGAGGTGGAGACAGATTTTTCCAAAGTCATGACCTATCTAAGTTGTCTTTTCACACCAGAAAATGGTAGCATGCTAAATTAATATGCTAATTAGAATGCCAATAGCTGGGGACATATTTTCCCAAAGTCATGACCTATCTAAGTTGTCTTTTCACACCAGAAAATGGTAGTATGCTAATTACAGATATAAATATTGTTATTGCTTCTTTGTTTTTAAATTTCATTTCTTTATTTGTAGCAATTTCTAGTAATTTGCAACAACTAGAAATTGACTAGGGGGGTCATGCAATTTGCCTGTTGTTTATATATACTGTTTATTATTGGGAAATTTACGGGAATTTTCTGCAGGGGAGGGAAGTTTTTCTATGGGGAGAATTTCCTTGAGGAGGAAAGTTTCCAGGGGAATTTTCCCAACATGATTTGAAAAACGGTCAGAAATCGAATATAAGCAAAAACAAGTTTTTTTTTTCTAACTGAAAGTAAAGAGCAACACTGAAATTTAAAACAAACAGAAATTATTTGATATAAGAAGGAAGCTGTCCCTTCTTTAGCTCCTCGCTTGTTATGCTAAAGTTTTTAATACTTTCAAAAAGCTTGTATTTGAATTCGACAGCCCTTGTGTTTCAGCAGTTGTTTTTAAAGAATCGAGACAAAAGTTAGGGTAGAGAGCCAGGGGTTGAGGAAGGGACAGCCCATCTCATGTGCAGAATAATTTCTGATCGTTTTAAGTTTCAATGTTGCCCCTTACTTTTAGCTGAAAAAACTTGTTTTTTTTATTTAATCATTAATCTACTAAAAGAGGCCGGTGATTCTTAAGTTAATCCTGTTTATGTTTCAAATAACTGATATTCAATGGTAAATTTGAATTTAGTTATTTGACTTTGGTATATTCATATTGAGTTTATCTTATATGGCGTCATAAAATATGAAAGAGTGGACTCTAAATCAATATATCATACAGTACCTTTTCAATCACTGCAGAAAATATTGTAGTTTTGCTAAAGCACAGTATAGTTTCCTCTTGGGTAAATTATTTGATTTCATAATGACTAAAAATGAATATAAATTGGGGAAGAGGGGGGCAGTACACATTCATCTGTGATAAAGCAAAAACAGTGCATTACAATTCTTATTCATATCAACAAATGCTGTAGCCTACATATGACAAGTGATACAGCCTTCATTCTTCTTATACTCAAATTGCTTGCCTTAATTTTATCTGACGTTATAGTACGGCATACTTCTCCAACCCAACGCCCCCACTCCCTCACATGAATATGAAATACCAATTAGTTTGAAAAGAAACTAAATGTTTGACATTCTACATTGTCTCTTAAACTAAAGACTTTAAAAAAAAAAAATCCTTACCCTCCCTACATTTTGTGAATGAGCACCCTTGAATATATATGAAGCCCAAGGAAATGCTTTGTGTTCTGTTTACAAGTATGCCGAAAAGGGATCCGTTATCTTTAGATAGCTGTCTACTTTTGCAACCCCTTGTATTTATGTTAATTGTTTTTCTAGCATCTAATGGAGTGGTTATAGCGACGGAGAAAAAGCACAAATCCATTTTGGTAGAAGAACATAGCATATACAAAGTAGAACAAGTGTCGCCTCACATTGGGATGGTTTATAGTGGTGAGTTTTTTTTTTCTTTTTGCGCAAAAAGCTTTGTACAAAAAAAATCGTGGCGAAAATGGTAAAACCCTAACATAGTAGTTCCAAAACTTTATTACCAAAGACATAGAATAACACATCTTCCTGAGATGTACAGTGACATCATAATGTAGATTCTTGCTGTTATGTCTGGTTGAATATAAAATTCTCTGAAATCTTCCTGAGAGTTTCTCCGAAAAAAATCGTTAGAATAGTTATCTATGCTTAATACCAGTAGCATATTCCATTGATAATGTATATTCAATAATATCCCTCTAAATATTAAAACTCGGATGTAAAGCAGAAGCTTGCCGAATATTCGTTCTCGCGAAGTCATTTTTTCCCATTGAGTCACGGGAAACTCGGTTACCAAGGCGAAATTTGGCTCCCTGCCGAAATTTGGCTTTAATTCTTTTTAGATTTTGGAAGGCCACTAATGTTTAATTTTTTTTTCAGATAGTCATTTAGACTATTATTTTTTAAACCGATGTTTCTTTTGGTCATATCGTTTTTGTCTCAAAATATATTATTTCATTTATTCCCCGCATCTGAAATTCAGAAAAAAAAAAACATTTTTCTTGGGAATCATGGCGTCTCCTTGTAAATTCTAGTAATCTCATCTTTAACTTTTTTTTTTCGTACCTGAAAGCTCATTTTAATTCGACCAAAATTGTAGTCTTTTGCTTTAATTAGAAATGGGCATGCAGTAAAAATGCACGATACATCTTTTCTAGTAAATTAATTCTAGCAACATGGACTAATCAAGTCTCTTCTATCCCTTGTTTTCACTTCGTGGTATAAGCATGGTCAGTCTGTGATAGGTTTATTTCTACTTACAAATGTGAAACATGGATCCATATTAATCGAAAAAATTCGCTTACTCTGTGTTAATAAAAATTCTAAAGCGACTGGAAGTTCAAGTAAAGTAATTTCTTTAATTTACTTTAGTAATTTCTTACTATTTAGTAATTTACTTACTTTTACTAGTTAGTCTTATTTATTTTATTTAGTAATTTCTTTAATTTACTTAAAGTAATTTACTTTGAAGACTTTTTGTAGCCAGTTTTTTCGGGCTTTAATTATAACAATTTAAAAAACAGAAGAAGTCAGTTAATGAAACATCAATTTGGGATGAGACGTGGGTAATAGCCCCCTGGATCTTTTTGGCTTCTCTATATTTAAACATATTTTTTTGTAGTATTTTTACTGAATTTTTTATAGTTTTATTGGAAATTACTCGAAAATACCCACGTAAAAAAATATTAAAGCTGATTTTTATAAATTATAAAAACCAACCTATTCTGTTTTAATAGGAATTATAAATTGACTTAATTCTAAAGTGAAAGTAATGCATTAATTTTACCAACTTTTAGATTGTCATAGATCAATTATCAATTGACCTGATTCTAAAGTGAAAGCAATTTCTTAATTTTACCAACTTCTCTAAAACCTTTTAAAGTCAGTTTTATGATGCTTTAACCATGTCTTGCTTATAAAACAAAATTAATCACTTGATGAAACAAGCACGTCCATTGGAGAAGGACAAGAAATAGGTTTCCTTCAACAGTAATGCCTTAATACTAATTAATGGGCGCATATATATTTAAATGAAAGCTTTAAATAATTTTAATAAACAATTTAAAATAATTTTGATCGTTTATTGTTCAAGAATTAGGAAAGTAATAATCGTTTCAAATCTTTAAAAAATTACAAATTTAAATTCCTAAAATTCAAATTTTGTAATTCCAATTCAGAGTACTGATGCAACAACAATAACTAATACTACTACTAACAACTCACTGCAGCATCAAGCCGCCTGAGGCCAGCACGGTCTTCTACGCTCCTACACTCTCCTCCTCCATAAAAGAAGGTAAAGGATGCGAAACTAGACCTTAAAACCCAAACCAGCGGCGCTGCTCTTCGTTTCATGGCCCTTTAGCTAGGAAGCACAATGGGGGGGGGGGCAGCCATCCTGTACTTTCGCACACACTTTCTGCTATATTCAAAGCTTCCCTCCCCCATCTATTCAAAGATTCCCTCTTTAATATCTTTCCAAGAAGCTGCAATATCTTTAAGGCCTCCTTACGACCTTTTTTCACCTCATTCAGGACAATGTGATTTTCGTTTGGTCCATGACGGATGACCAAAAAGGACGATCATTGGTAATCTGTCATCCTTCATCGCAAAACGTGTCCTAACTATTTCAATTTTTCTCTACTAGTGTTAGAAAGTGGTATACAACGATAAAGCTAAATTAGGCTTTATCGAATGCTCACTAGGGCAAAAAAGACCGATTCATTAGCTTCTTTTCTTGTGCACATTAAGATAGTTGAGTCGTGTGGTGATTGTTTGCCTCAAATCTTTGTAAGGAAATTTCTGGTATGATTCTTGCCAGAGATGAGAGACCAAGAGTAAACTCGCCATGACTAGACTATACTATCCTCAACAGAAAATTTGTGGATGGAAACATTAGTCGAATAGCTTCTTCTGATGACGAGTTGGCAAGTGACTGAATGAAGCCCGTAATTCTTAGAAGGTCATTGTCAACTGCTTCAAGGTTAGTTTTGTAAAAAAAAATGACTGTAAAAAGTTAAACGAACAAAACAGAATTGTAGTTTTTGTGCTGTTTAAGTAATTCAGAACCTGTGCATTTACCTGGGTTTTGAATTGATTTTTTTCAAGACGATCATTGAATTTCTAGATATTCACTAGGGATATCTACTAATTCACTTCCAATCAGATTGTTAGTAAAATCCTGTAGTTGTTGATAAATATGATTTGAGAGCCGAAGGTTGATATACTTTCAAGCATGAATCTTGATCGGATTTAATCATTGATTTGATTCCTTTTCTGTATGTACTTGTGGTATATGAAAGATAATCGTTTTAATGAACATTCATCTTATCAAGGAATGGGGCCTGACTTTCGTCTTTTGGTTCGAAAAGCCAGAAAAATGGCAGAGGACTACATGTACACCTACAGAGAAGAAATCCCTACTACTCGTCTTGTGCAAAAAGTCGCTTTACTTATGCAAGAATATACACAATCTGGGTAAGCTGACTTTATCTTATTTGTGGCTATTTTGACGTTTATGACATTTGTGACAAAGTGTTTCTTTTCTTTTCTTTTCTTTTTGTTATGACTGCCGCCCTCAGTTGAAATTGAATAAACCACCGGAAAGACAAAGGCCTAAAATTTCTCTCGTAGTGTTTTGACCCATCCCCCGTACCCACTCCCCTAGGAAAACTGCTTGACATTTTGGCTTAACTAATCTGGAACACAATGTGTGATACTTTCTTTAGTCTAAATTCTTAAACTTAATACGTTGAATGGATTGGCTCGGTCCATTCTTTCATATCATATTTGGTTCTGAAAATTCTCTGAAGCAGCTATGTATAAAAAATTCTGTTTCTAGAAAGGGGGAGGAGCATGACTTCGAAAAACCTGAAAAATTAATGGATTATTTGGAAAACATAAGAAAAACAGAATAGATCGTCAAAATCTCGAGTCTTTAAGGGTAGAGAAAGGCTAAAGCCCCCCTCCACCACTTTCCCCTTGCAAACATGCCTTTTAAAAGTTTTTTTTAAGGGTTTTATATCCCCTTTTCTGACTTGTAAAATAATTACGATATATAACTTGTAATATAAGAACTATTTTTGCCATATTGATGTATTTGAGGGCTTAAATGCATTCTGGGTATAAACAACTAGTTGGTCATTGATAGTCAAAAAAGCTATTACTAAAGTTTTTTTAACTTTAAGCATATTTTTCAGTAAACAGATGTAAACATACGTGAACAAAATAAAAACATTTTTTAAGTGTGTACCCTGTTCTGTACATTGTGTGTTCTACAACATAATGCCTGTTGAATTCCGACACCCAAGTTCATTTAATTTTTTTCATTGCTTATTAATTACTAATTATTTCACATTAAAGTTCAAAGGACATTAAAAGAAATTTTTATGTCTCCTTGAGCCATTTTAGTTCTGGTTATACCTTAAAGCCATAATTTTCTAAGATTTTCGGCTGGTTATTTCAAAATGATCTAGTTTTTAAGACAATATCAAACCTTTGTCAGTGCTGCCACGTTGAACACTGAGAATGAATAAGAAAAACTAGTTTGTTAAATTTGGCAAAGCATTAACGATCTGTTAAATCTGAAAAGCTGCTAAAGCCTCAAACTGAAGCTGCACCTTCAGTTGTTTACTGCCTTGTGTTTTAGTTTATGGTTCTGTCGATTTTCCTCCCATGTTCTTTTTATGGCACTTGGTACAAACCAAGTGACATATGGCAATCGCAAATTCTGTCGGTCTGTCGGTCCCGGTTTTGCTACTTTAGGCACTTTGAGATAAGACGATTTAAGCTAGGACGATGAAATTTGGCAGGCGTATCAGGGACCGGACCAGATTAAATTAGAAATAGTCGTTTTCGTGATTTGACCATCTGGGGAGGGGGGGGGTGGGTGGGGGGTCGGTTAATTCGGAAAAATAGAAAAAAATGAAGTATTTTTAGCTTACGAACGGGTGATGGGATCCTAATGAAATTTTACGTTTGGAAGTATATTTTGTCTCAGAGCTCTTATTTCAAATCCCGAACAGATCCGCTGAAATTGGGGGGAGTTGGGGGAACCTAAAATCTTGGAAAATGCTTAGAATGGAGGGATCGGGATGATACTTGGTGGGAAAAATAAGCAGATACGTGATTGACATAACCGGGACGGATCTGCTCTGTTTGGGGGAGTTGGGGATGGGGTTAATTCTGAAAATTGGAAAAAAATGAGGTATTTTAGCTTACGAAGGAGTGATCGGATCTTAATGAAATTTGAAATTTGGAAGAGTATCGTGTCTTAGAGCTCTTATTTAAATCCTGACTGGATTCGGTGACATTGGGGGGAATTGAGGGGGGAACCTAAAATCTCGGAAAACACTTAGAGTTGAGTGATCGGGATGAAACTTGGTGGGAAAAATAAGCACAAGTTCTAGATACGTGATTAACATAACCGGAATGGATCCGCTCTCTTTGAAGGAGTCGGGGGGGGGGGGGTTAATTCTGAAAAATTAGAAAAAATAAGGTATTTTTAACTTACGAAGGAGTGATCGGATCATAGTGAAATTTGATTCTTGGAAGGATATCGTGTCTCAGAGCTCTTCTATTAAATCCCAACGGGATCCGGTGACATTGGGGGGAGTTGGGGGGCCTAAAATCTTGGAAAACACTTAGAGTGGAGCGATCGGCATGAAACTTGGTGGTAAAATAATTGTAAGTCCTAGATACGTGATTGAAATAACTGGAACGGGTCCGCTCTTATTGGGGGGTTGGGGGAGGAGGGTTAATTCTGAAAATTAAAAAAAGAGTTATTTTTAACTTACGAAGGAGTGATCGGATCTTAATGAAATTTGATGTTTAGAAGGATATCGTGTCTCAGAGCTCTTATTCTAAATCCCGACCAGATCCGGTCAAGGGGAAGTTGGGGGGGGGGGATGAACCTAAAATCTTGGAAAATGCCTAGAATGGAGGGATCGGGATGAAACTTGGTGGAAAAATAAGCACAAGTCCTAGATACGGGATTGACATAACCAGAACGGATCTTCTCTCTTTGGGGGAGTTGGGGGGAGGGTTGATTCTAAAAAATCAGAAAAATGAGGTATTTTTGACTTACGAAAGAGTGATCGTATCTGAATGAAATTTCATATTTAGAAGGACCTCGAAACTCAGATCTCTTATTATAAATCCTGACCAGATCCAGTGTCATTAGGTGGGGGGCGGAAATCTTGGAAAACGCTTAAAGCGGAGGGATCAGGATGGTACTTGGTGGAAAGAATAAGCACAAGTCCAAGATCGGTGACTGACTTAACCGGACCAGATCCGCTCTCTTTGGTAGTGTTGGGGGGGAGTAATTCGGAAAAATTAGAAAAATGAAGTATTTGTAGTTTACGAACGGGTGATCAAATCTTAATGAAGTTTGATATCTAGAAGGATCTTGTGCTTTAGAACTCTCATTTTAAATCTCGACTGGATCCGGTAACATTGAAGGGGGTTGGAGGGGGAAACCGAAATTCATGGAACATGTGAAAATCGAGGTATCTTACGAATGAGTAATTGGATCTTAATGAAACTTGATATATAGAACAGTCTTTTGTCTCAGATGCTCCATTTTCAATTCGAATCGGATCCGGGGACATAGAGGGTTGGAGGGGGGAAACAGAAATCTTGGAAACCGGAAATCTTGGAAAACCCTTAGAGTGGAGAGATCGGGATGAAAGTTGATGGGAAGAATAAGCACAAGTTATAGATACGAGATTGACATAATTGGTACGGATCCGCTCTCTTTGAGGGAGCTGTGGGTTGTTAACCGGATCTCAATGAAATTTGATATTTAGAAGGAATTCATGTCTCAGAGTTCTTATTTCAAATCCCGACCAGATATTTTGACATTGGGTGGAGTTGGAGGGGGGAACCTGAAATCTTGAAAAACGCTTATAAATGTCGTAGATACGTGATTGACGTAACCGGGCTGGATCTGCTCTCTTTGGTGGAGTTAGGTGGTGGGGTTCAGGGCTTTGGCGAGTTTGGTGCTTCTGGACGTGCTAGGATGATGAAAATTGGTAGGCCTGTCAGGGAGCTGCTCAAATTGACTTGGTAAAGTCGTTTTCCCCGATTCGACCATCTGGGGACTGAAGGGAGAGGAAAAATTAGAAAAATTGAGGTATTTTTAACTTACGAGGGGTGATCGGATTTTAATGAATTTTGATATTTAGAGTTGAGAGCTCTTATTTTAAATCCGGACCGGCATTAAGCCGCTGATTTTCCTTTAAAGCAATCTATTGATTCTTAGAATGTTGCTTGAGCTCATACCATATGAGCTCCTGGCTCTTGACTCTTTCGACCTCGTCACAAGTGCCATATGAGCTCTTAGCTCTTGTTTTGTTTGGTGCTGGCTATTACCAAAAACTGCATAAGTGCATAGAAAGAACCTTCACTGTCCTTGGTATTTCAGTCTTAATTTTATTTGGTATATGTAATTTTTCCTTTTTTTATCAAGACCCGGTAGATGACTAAATGATTTTATATGGTTGCAATTCCAAACAGAAATATAACTCTAGAGGGATAAATTTAAAATTCGTGAATTTGGCATATTTCAATTAGCTTAAAAATTAGGTTATTTTTACATATAGTAGACCAGGGTAGGCTAGGTCTTCGTTGAAGTAAGGATGCTAGGGCTGTTTTTAAAAAGTTTTTTAAAAAACATTATTAGTTTTAATTCTCACATTTTTACATAAGTTTGTATATATATACATATATCTATATATATAAAAATAAGTTGTCTGTGTGTGTGTGTGTCTGTCGAGTGACGTCATGTTTGTGTGTCGACTGACGAAATTACAGACCGGGACATCGGGACACAAATGACGACCGGGACACCGGCACATCTATCTATATATATAAAAATAAGTTGTCTGTCTGTCTGTGGATCAGGTGACGTCATGTTTCTGTGTCCACTGACGTCATGAAATTAGTTGTCGTCATTTTTGCTTTGACGGTGACGTCATTAACGGTATTTAAGACATTTGTTCACGGAAAAATGTTTAATTGTAAAATGACTGAAGAACCTACAATGGCAACAGCCGAGGAAGCTGCTCAAAGAGTTTATGCCAAAAAACTTGCTGCTGATAGAGAAAGTAAGAAAAGAAAGCGTTCCGAGGAATCACAAGAACAGCAAGAAAACAGGCTTGCGGCTAAAGAACGCAAAACCGCGCAGTTAGATGAAAATCCACCTGGACAGCGAGAGTCAAAACATATCAAAACTGAAAATGATAGCGATGATGATTGGGTTTGGGATTTTGACTTGGATAAGGTCATCAATGCCTACCAGATTTAAGTTAAAAAAACAAAGGTTCGTCGGTATGTACTTCATAGTGACGCTGAAAAATAAAGAAGAAAAAGAAAACTGAAAAAAGAAAAAAGGTAAAAAACTAAAAAAAAACTAAAAAGAAAAAACACTCAAAGAGAAATTACAGACCGGGACACAAATGACGACCGAGACAGAGGGAATATAAGTGACGACCGGGAACCTCAAAGAGAAATTACAGACTGGGACACCCGGACACAAATCACGACCGGGACACAGGGAATATAAATGACGACCGGGACACAGGGACACAACTACAACGGGGACGCCGGGGGCACAGGCGGGATATATAAATGACGACCGGGACACAGGGATTGTTCGAATAGAAATTACAGACCGGGACACCGGGACACAAATGACGACCGGGACACCGGGACACAGGGAATACAAATGACGACCGGGACACTCAAAGAGAAATTACAAACTGGGACACCGGGACACAAATGACGACCGGGACACAGGGAATATAAATGACGACCGGGACACAGGGACACATTATTAGAATAATGAGGTATAGATCTGAATACGGATTGTTTTTCCCATGGACAATTATATGTTGCATGTTCAAGAGTCATTAAACCTGACAATCTATTTATATGCACAGACAATGGGACAGCGAAGAATGTTGTATATTCGCATGTTTTACGTAGTTAAAAACATATATTTATATCTATCTCTATTCACAGGTGGGACACAGGGACACAACTACAATGGCGCGTAACTAATATGGCGCGTAACGACTTACGCGCGCGGGGGGGCTTGGGGGGCGCGAAGCGCCCCACCAACTAGGTGTTAGGGTGGCGCGAAGCGCCACCCCAACAGCTAGTAGGGAATATAAACGACGACCGGGACACTCAAAGAGAAAGCGACCGGGACACAAGGAATGTTCGATTAGCAATCACCATCAACAAAGCACCGGGACACAAATGACGACCGGGACACAGGGAGTATAAATGACGACCAGGACATAAGTAAAAAAAAAACTAAAAAAACTGAAAAAAGGTAAAAACTACAAAAAAACTAAAAAGAAAAAAAAACTAAAAACTAATAAAAAAAGTAAAAAAGCTAAAAAACTAAAAAAACTAAAAAATAAAAAAAATAAAAAAAATAAAAAAAATAAAAAAAGGAAAAAAATGAAAAATAAAGGAGAAAAACAAAACTAAAAAAATAAAAAAAAAAAAAACTAAAAAGAAAAAAAGGGGAAAAATACAAAAATTTATTTCATCATATACCATTTCAGAAACGAATGTATATACAGACCGGGACACCGGGATACAAATGACGACCGGGACACAGGGAATATAAATGACGACCGGGACACAGGGACACAACTACAACGGGGACGCCGGGGGGCACAGGGGGATATATAAACGACGACCGGGATATATAAACGACGAAACAAGCAAACAATTGCTTGTTTCAGGGGAGCACAAACCTTAAAAGCTTGCCAAGATTTTGCTGCCCATCAAGTTTCGATCAAAGACATGGGCATTTTATTTATGGGCTGTCAATTCATAAAATTTTGTGGAAATAGAGAAAAATATAATTTTCGAAGTCTAGGGGGGTGGGGGGGTAGGAGGTGATGATAATGTTGTGGTCCTGTCTATTCATTTTTAATAGAAATACCCTTAAAAAAGCTATTTTTCAATGCAAATTCTAGAAGGTTGATATTTTTTTCAAAATTTAGAGGTGAATAAAAGATCTAGGGGGCAATTACCCCTTCCACTACTCCTCAATTGACGTTGTTCAAGTAGCTGGTTCTTTTTTTTTTAGTATGACATGATTAAAGCCTAAAAAAGTGGGTTCAAAAAGCTATAAAACCACCGGCAAAATTAAGAAATTACTTTGCTTTGACCCTTAAAATTTAATTAAAACAGAATAATGTGATTTTTATCAATTACATGGATCCATCCTTCGCATATTTTAAGTTCACAAGTAAAAAATAATAATATCACACACTGGAAATGCTTACACCACCAAATAAAATGGAGCCCCTAAAGAGATTCGATTAATCTACGTCGCTTGAATTTAAATACATTTTTTCGTATTAGTGCAACATTTATGAAGGGTGTCTAAAAAAGAACGCTGGTTTTGACAAACCCCGACCACGAATCTACTTTGGTCCATCAATATTACGGTTTGAATCCTGTACGACCTGATTTAAAAGAAGATGAATATTGTCAGCCTTAAAGCTAATAGGCTGTTAGTGGAGTAGAGGTTTTTGAAGGGGTGACTATGGTTCTCTAATCATACAGCTTGCAAGTCTTTGTGTAGTTACAGTTCAAGCAGGTGTTTCACTTCTGAAGCAGGGTGTTTCAGGAGTAGGTGTTGGAGCCAGCATCAAAACATCAAATGTGGGTTTCCCCCATGGTAGTACCCAGAGTCACGAGTTTACAAAAACAAACTCCGTAAACTCAAACAAGAAATTCGTCGGGTTCTGAACGCAGTTGATGGGGGAATGTGTGAGTGAATGAGTGGCTAGCACGGGGGTTCGCATGTATGATATTGTGATTCACGTATAATCTCAACATCTCCTTAAGAGAACGGTGTGTTTTGTTTTGATTTGTTCAAATAAATAAATTCCATTTATAGTCGATTCAAATCCTGGGCTTGTTTTGAGACACCCTTTAGATGTTAAGCTAGGGTGTAATTTATATTCATCATTTGTCCAGAGTTTGTCACAAAAAAAAAGTTATAAATAAAATATAAAATCGGTTTTCTAAACCGAAACTATCAAGAATAGTGAAAATGAAACCTGATTGTTCATGTTGGATAAGCGGAAATTATCGTTTACTCCTGCAAAACCTCATTGTTGTGTCTGTTCGGCCCGACAAACGAAAAGTGTAAAGGAAATAGTCGAAAGCATGGCTTATTAAAACAGCGAAGAATAAGTGTAAACGGACAAATCTGGTACTTAAAAACCAATCTTTATTTGTGTGATAAGGGACAAAAAGATTTTACATCTTAGAATACACAGATTACAGAGAGTAGGTTTTGCCTTGTCTTTATTCATTGCTCCTTGAAAAGACGGTAAAAATAGGTAAAAAATAAAGCTTTATTTAATGATTTCTTCTTCGGGAAAGAAATCGTAACAATAAAGAAGTATCTGTTTTTCTCATCTATTGGGACTAAAACTAAACTCTGTTTCTGGTCTAAGATCTTGGTTTTCATTTTGTGAGGCTACTTGCGGAAATTGAACTGATTTCCTCCAGTTCGATATCTGTCATGAGGTAGTAATAGGTGAATTAAGTTCCCTGTCAACTTTTTAATCCCAGCGAATCAGATAGAAAGTGCTTTTTCTTGTCTATTTAAAGTAGATATGGTCTTGAAATGAATCTTCAATGCTCCAATCTCAAAGCTTGAAACTAATTGCTCAAGGCTACTTTTTCTGTGTGGACTTTAATTGCCTCCATTTCAGAATTGCGTTTGTTCAACGGAAAAGATTTTTAGACTGTATATGGAAGTTTAAAAAAAAAAATGAAGATTTGAAAAGCACAGGGAATAGTGAAATCATTAATAAATTCTATGATAAATTAAGTACATAAACGGAATAAAATAAATATGATTCTCATTCATTTCAAATTGTCATTCTTATTCTTTTTAAATTCATTCATTTCAAATGTATTGAAATATAGAAAGTCAATTGGCAAATTATAATTTGGCTCTCGGAATTAGTCCCTAAAAGTCCCCTTTTTTGGCTGAAGTCCCTTCCAAGTCCCTTTTTATGATTAAAGTCCCTTAACTCCCCCCAAAGTCCCTAAAATTATCTATTTGGGAGTGTGGCATATTTGAAAACTGAAGCATAATATGTTTGAAAGACCCTGTTTAGGTAATATAGCTTCTCCACATATCTGGTTTTACTGGTGTCTTCGTTATGCTGTTTCAGTTTAGAAAGAAGCAACAAAACAATGGGAACTTTGTCTGTGGCTAAAGTGTCTGTTGTAGTAGGAATTTTGTAAGTAAAGGCAGCTAATAACAGCACAAAATTGGCCTATATGGTGGGTGGGATGGGTTAGTCTTTTCGTTATAAAATTAAAGGATAGATAATTTCCTGTAGCTTTATAAAATGAACGATAACAGTATAAGTTTGTTTGATTCGGCTTGTATTCCATTAGTACAAACTATATATTATTTACTTTGTACTTTGATCAGGACACAAGCTAGGTTTCTCTCCCTGGCGATAGGATCAGGCAGACTTTTGAATTCTATAGGTTACGGTCTTAGGTTAATGGAGCGATGATTTCGAGCCATGATCGCCCATCTGCGACCGTGTCTCTGGAACCCGCCAATCGGCTCGAGGTCAGATTTGACGGTTTTGAGCTAAGTTTTGGCTTGTCCTCCATGTCATTTCCTCTAATCAGGTGCTGGTTTGCAGCGTAGGTTTTAATTTGTAAAAGTCTCGGTCGGTCTTCGGCTAACATGGCCGAACCTTGACAAGCGGGGGTGTCGAATTAAAGTTGTGATGTCGTACTTCTAGTCACATCTTTGGTGGATGATCGTGTTTGGGATTCGGTTGCTGAGACGTAACTCCAGTATTTTCCTCAGGGATCTGTGTTCAAAAGCGTTGAGGGTGCGTGCCTTGGTTACTTTTAAGGGTCAAGTCTCGCAGCCGTACAGTAAGACCAATTGGAATAGGGTATCGTAAGCACAGATTTTTGTTTTCTGGTGGATTTCCTTCCTTTCCCATAGCGGCTTCCACAACTGTGCAAAGACAGATCGGAAGCTGATGCAATGCGATATTGGATTTCTTCGCTACATCCGCTGTTGATGTCGATGTGCGATCCGAGGCTCTTGAATTTATTGACAACTTCATCCTGCCTTTTCTCAAGGGTTAGAGGGATAGAGTTTATATCCGGGGCGTTAGACATAGCATTAGTCTTGTCAATATTAATATTGAGCCCCACTGGGGTAGCAACTTCGGAGACATTTAAAAGCACGTTCTGGGCTTTGCCAAGAAGAGCAAAATCATCGGCATAATCCAGGTCGGTGGTGCTGAAATCAGGGCTAACCTTGACTCCTTTGAAGTTTAGCATTACTTTTTTATTACCCAGTCGACGACAAAATTTAACAGTTCGAGAGAGAGTACACATCCTTGCCTCATACCGAAGTCGTTATTGAATAGCGGGGAAATTTCTCTGTTGACCTGGATACAGGCTCATGTGTGTTGATAGTAAGCCTAAATTGGTCGTATGATCTTGGGTGGGACACAATCCTCTTCCATCGCCATCCAAACTCCTCCCCGGATGACTGAATCGAAGGCCGTAATGAAGTTGATGAAGACAGTGACGGTGACTTGTTGATGCTTGGCTCTATGTTCAAAAATCTGTCTCAAGGTGAAGAGTTGGTCAATACAGCCCAAGTCGGCTCTGAAACCAGATTGGTTGGGACTTGTTCTTCCGTTGTGGACTTTGTGGAATCGATTAAGCATAATCATTGCAAAGACCTTTCCTGCAATACTCATTAGTGAGATCCCTCTGTAATTTTGCATTCACTGCGGTCGCCTGTCTTGAAGACAGGCATATATATTCTTTTCCTCTAGAGATTAGCTGGTAAACTAATAGCAGGTTGAGTGAGAAGAGGTACCATTGGTGGAATGTTCAGATGGCAAAACATATTTTATTCAGTTTCTTCCCTACCATGTGTTGTGATTCACCTAAAAAAAGGATATGCTTGCAGAACTTGAATTCGTGCATTCATAATTTGAGCTTTTTACAAAATTCACAGCAGAGTCTCAGAAGAAAGAACCCTTTATGCGCACTCTTTATGCCAAGCTGAAAAACTTGCTTCTCACTCTTTTGGCGAGACGTCTGAAAACCAACATTTTTATCTCTGCTGATGAAATTTGTACCACTTTGCTTGAGAATTTGATCAACTATTTTCAGAATACTATTGTGAGTGAGCAGGTTGAGCGTGTGTTATGTGCTCAGGAACTCACCGTGGAAGAAAGAAAAGGGGCCCGTCGACAATCGAGAATGTATTTCAAGGCAACTGCAAAACACTAGATCAAGAAGTATCCCATCTTCTTTAATAGCCGTCTCGAAGCGCTTAGGTGTCTGGATCCCACAGAAAGGAAAAAAAGTGAGAAGTCTATCAGATATAGTTGTGCTTGCTCGAGAAATCCCAGTAGGAGTAATTGTTGATAGTGTTAGAAGTGAGTGGGTATTAATGCAAGTCGAAAACTTCGTAGAAGCAACGCCATCACATTTCGACCATTAATGTCATCAAATCTTCGGTATGATAGATGCTTTTGGTGAACAAAAGCCTTTTGTCGAAGCTTATAAAAGCTGTATTGACATTATCACACGAGAGTGCTGAGGTAGAGAGGGGTGTTTTGCTCTGAGCAAGACTTCTTCTGTCGGACAGAATCTCCATGTCAGAAAGAGTCTTGAATGGGAAGCTGTGTATGATGGACGAATTGAGCACATATGGAGACAAGCTTGAAAGGTTTCCCGTTGACTTTGCCTAGGTCGGGCTGATCAAAATACCAAAACTTTTTGGAGAGCAAGGCAAGAAAACAAGCTGCTGGGTTCAAGAGAAAAAAAGGAGCTAAAGCTAGTTGACATATCTAACAAAAAAGGACCTAGATAGACTTGAGAAATCATTGCAAGAAAAGCGATCTCTGGGAAACAAAAACGAGCAATTGTTGACGTACTCTTGAAATAGGCCACTGATTGCTTACAGAGAGTGATCGCGTCAAAGGATTCCGTAGACATCGCCATAGCCAATTCCCTACTAAAGAGTGCCAGGAAAATGCGAGAAGACGAAAAAAACGAACCATAAGGAAAAGATCGGGCTGAAAGGGACATACAAAAGAGGAAGTTGGACGTTATAATCTCAAAGAAGTCGAAAAAGTGAATGAGTTAGCTTGCAAGTTGAAGTCTTATGGACTATTTTTATTTGTTCCTAGTCTTGAAATTGTTTTTTTTTTGTTTTAAACTAACATAATTGAATGATTGAACAGAAAGAAAATGGAAAAACAGAAACAACCGAACCGTCTCCAGAGAAAATGAGTTCCTTCCGTGACTCCTTAATATGATGATTTTTAGGGTGACTTGGACACGGTTTCTAATTCACGAGCAAAGAATGTTTCGACTGTGAATCAATATAATCAATATAATTCCCCACTTTAGTTTCTTTTCGCCCCTAAAAGTCCCTTGACAGGTCGTCAAGTCCCATTTCTAATGAGCTGGAATCGTTCCGATCCCTGCTGATTAACTCTAGTTAATTTCAATGACCTCCCATTAAATTAAACTTATCGCTGCATTAACCAATCTTGCCCATTCTTGTCCATTGGTGCATTACCATTCATTAACCAACTTGAAGTTCTCGGAGTAGGGTCATAAAACCCTGTACTGTCCAGCGAACCAGGCGTTCCCCAGAAAAAACTAACTATAATAGATTCAGCCAGGCAGGCAGGAATCGTTTTAAGGAGGATATTTCGAAAGAGGGCAAATATATACAATTTAAGGGGGATGTTTCGAGAGAGGGCAAATATATAAATAGCAAAAAAAAAACAGGCCAATTACATGAGGAATGAGAAAAAAAAACTCAAGAAACCATAGAAATCTCTATATATTTGCCGGGAGGAGAACACAATCCCTGTTTTTCTGTGCCCGTGGCAGAATTGGACTTTTTTTTTATCTTTCCTATGACGGGCGTTATATCTTTCTTAATTGAATATATCTTGATCCTTCGCGCGGAATTATCTCTTAGGCCAAAGATCATAAATACCAAGGACACAAAATGTCAGGGACGAGGTCTTGATTCCATTACTAATAACTTTTGCAGCTGTTCTTTACAAGATGAAAATATATTCAGCCCATGAACCAGAAAATATATTGTGGGAATAAGAATATTATTTCTCCAACTGGCAACTTAAAATGTATTTTTCTAAGCAACGAAGAGTGAATTCAGTTAGAAATCTGTTCTCATTGTTCTACAGAGCAGACGAAAAGAATCTTATTAATGACTCGGAATGGTAATTCCAAGATTCAGCATTAAAGTGAATTAACTCCCAGAACAAAAGCAATATCAGGGAAGTTGGTCTTGAAGTTTCGTGATTAATGTTGGACCGTCTATTTTTTATTTTATTCACAGGTTAAAGGAGATCATTTATTTTTATATTTTCTTAATATTTATGTTTATTTACTTTATATTTATTTATTTTTAAGCCATGTCAACTGTGGCTGAAATATTTTGACTAATATGCCAAGTCGACTGTGGTAATTCCATAGGTATTATGTGACAGTTTGTCGAAGGGATATTTGTAACCATCCTATTACTCTCGATCGATTGGTCTAATCTATCTCCCAGAATCTTTTTTGGGTCTCAAAATTATTAGGAATTTTGTTTCTTTCCAAAAACCTGTCATATTCCCAATCCTAAAATGCACTGGAACTTTGACCTTAAAAAAAATGAGTGTCTTATCCTGAAGACTAAATGCAATTCTTAACCGTACAAACTATTTGCCAATAACAAGAAGTAACACAGTGTTGGTGTTTTTCACTTTTTTCCACTGTCCCTTAAAACTTAATATTTGATCCTAACTTGCCGCTTATAGAATTACCGCAGCTGAAGTAGAACTTAATTAACATACCCACTGATTGCCGCCGAGTTTCAGCTATGTTCGACTGTCAGTAGTTTCAAGTGTCAAAAATGCAACTGCTTGTTTTTCAATTTTTTCCACTCTCCCTTAAAACTTAATATTTGATCCTAACTTGCCGCTTATAGAATTACCGCAGCTGAAGTAGAACTTAATTAACATACCCACTGATTGCCGCCGAGTTTCAGCTATGTTCGACTGTCAGTAGTTTCAAGTGTCAAAAATGCAACTGCTTGTTTTTCAATTTTTTCCACTCTCCCTTAAAACTTAATATTTGATCCTAACTTGCCGCTTATAGAATTACCGCAGCTGAAGTAGAATTTAATTAACATACCCACTGATTGCCGCCGAGTTTCAGCTATGTTCGACTGTCAGTAGTTTCAAGTGTCAAAAATGCAACTGCTTGTTTTTCAATTTTTTCCACTCTCCCTTAAAACTTAATATTTGATCCTAACTTGCCCTTATAGAATTACCGCAGCTGAAGTAGAATTTAATTAACATACCCACTGATTGCCGCCGAGTTTCAGCTATGTTCGACTGTCAGTAGTTTCAAGTGTCAAAAATGCAACTGCTTGTTTTTCAGTTTTTTCCACTCTCCCTTAAAACTTAATAATTGATCCTAACTTGCCACTTATAGAATTACCGCAGGTGAAGTAGAACTTAATTATCACACCCACTGATAGCCGCCGAGTTTCGGCTATGTTCGATTGTCAGTAGTTTCAAGTGTCAAAACGCAACTGCTTCACTTTAATATCTTTAGTGCTGTAAAACTTTTCAATGATCCTATATTTTACCCTTTAATACCTAATTTTTGTTCAACGTGATTCAGACACGTACTTCGAGGGAGCCTTCGAGTGTGTGTCCCCTTGAAAACGTGAAATGTTTATACTTTCCCTCATTATCTCTTATTTCTCCCACATGTTTCTCCTATTTTCTCTTATCACCCTCCCTAACCTCTTTTGGAAATGCTTGTCTTGGTTCTAGGTTATTTGGTAATTGACCAAAGGTTATGCCTGATAAATAACGTAAAATGTCAGACACGAGGTCTAAATTTTCCTACTAATTGGGCTTTGCAGCTGTGTTTTACTAAAATGGGCGGATATTTAGCTGTATCTGGATTCCAGAATATCAATGAGAATAAGAATAGTATGCCCCCAACTTGTAATTTATACTTATTTTCTCAAGCAATGAGCGTTGAATGCAACAGGAAAATCTCTTCGCAATGATATAAAGAGTGGAAAACAGAAAATAATATTAAATCAGAGTGGATGATAA